>NW_025534316.1:127500-225154 GCF_020615455.1 Coregonus clupeaformis
AGGTCACTGACCTCCAGGCTTAATACACCACACTGCCAGGTCACTGACCTCCAGGCATAATACACCACACTGCCAGGTCACTGACCTCCAGGCATAATACACCACACTGCCAGGTCACTGACCTCCAGGCATAATATGTAGAAAACAGACAGCAGGCATTTAACTCTACCCACATGTACATATTACCTCAACTACCTCAACTAGCCGGTGCCCCCGCACATTGACTCTGCACCGGTACCCCCCTGTATATATAGCCTCCCTACTGTTATTTTATTTTACAGCAGGCATTATAATAATATGCCATTTAGCAGACGCTTTTATCCAAAGCGACTTACAGTCATGCGTGCATATATTTTTGTGTATGGGTGGTCCCGGGGATCGAACCCACTACCTTGGCGTTACAAGCGCCGTGCTCTACCAGCTGAGCTACAGAGGACCACATGTATAGAGGACCATTATGTATAGAAAACAGAGCAAAACAGAAAGAAAAACCTAATGGAAATATCACATTTAGATAAGATTTCAGACCCTTTACTCAGCACTTTGTTGAAGCACTTTTGGCAGCGATTACAGCCTCGAGTCCCTCCCATTCTTCTCTGCAGATCCTCTCAAGATCTGTCCAATTGGGTGGATGAATGCCGCTGCACAGCTATTTTCAGGTCTCTCCAGAGATGTTCGATCGGGTTCAAGTTAGGGGTCTGGCTGGGACACTCAAGGACATTCAGAGACTTGTCCCGAAGCCACTCCTGCGTTTTCTTGGCTGTGTGCTTAGGGTCGTTGTCCTGTTGGAAGGCGAACCTTCGCCCCAGTTGAGGTCCTGAGCGCACTGGAAGGAGGCTACGGAAGGAGTGTTGAATGGCATTGAAGCTCGTTTGGAGGTTTGTTAACACAGTGTCCAATGAAGGGCCAGATGTATACAAAATGGTGTCGTCCGCATTGAGGTGGATCCGAGCGTCACCAGCAGCAAGAGCGACATCATTAATATACACAGAGAATAGAGTCGGCCTGAGAATTGAACCCTGTGGCACCCCCATAGAGACGGCCAGAGGTCCAAGTCCAGGCTGAAAAATCCTCATCAGTAGTCCTCTCAGGCTTATCAAGTCCACAGCTAACACCTACATCTGGACACAACTACACCTGCAACACCTGCTACACCAGCCTCACCTTCTACACCTGCTACGCCTGATACACCTGCCTCACCTGATACACCTGCCTCACCTGCTACACCAGCCACACCTACTACACCTGATACACCTGATACACCTGATACACCTGCTACACCTGATACACCTGCCTCACCTGCTACACCTGATACACCTGCTACACATGCTACACCTGATACACCTGCCACACCTGCTACACCTGATACACCTGCTACACCTGATACACCTGCCTCACCTGCTACACCTGATACACCTGCTACACATGCTACACCTGATACACCTGCTACACCTGCTACACCTGCTACACCTGCTACACCTGATACACCTGCCACACCTGCTACACCTGATACACCTGCCTCACCTGCTACACCTGATACACCTGCTACACATGCTACACCTGATACACCTGCCTCACCTGCTACACCTGATACACCTGCTACACCTGCTACACCTGCCACACCTGCTACACCTGATACACCTGCTACACCTGATACAGCTGCATCACCTGCTACACCTGATACACCTGCCACACCTGCTACACCTGCTACACCTGCTACATCTGCTACACATGCTACACCTGATACACCTGATACACCTGATACACCTGATACACCTGCCTCACCTGATACACCTGCTACACCTGATACACCTGCTACACCTGCCTCACCTGATACACCTGCCTCACCTGCTACACCTGCCTCACCTGCCACACCTACTACACCTGCCTCACATGCCACACCTGCTACACCTGCTACACTTGATACACCTGCCTCACCTGCTACACCTGCTACACCTGCCTCACCTGCTACACCTGCCACACCTGCTACACCTGCCTCACCTGCTAAACCTGCCTCACCTGCTACACCTGCCTCACCTGCTACACTGGGCTGGAAAGTAGTGAGCGGGATAGGGCTGGAAACTAGTGAGAAGGTTGGGCTGAAAACTAGTGAGAGGGTTGGGCTGGAAACTAGTGAGAGGGTTGGGCTGGAAACTAGTGAGAGGGATAGGGCTGGAAACTAGTGAGAGGGTTAGGGCTGGAAACTAGTGAGAGGGATAGGGCTGGAAACTAGTGAGAGGGTTAGGGCTGGGCTGGAAACAAGTGAGAGGGTTGGGCTGGAAACTAGTGAGAGGGTTGGGCTGAAAACTAGTGAGAGGGTTGGGCTGGAAACTAGTGTCAGAGTTGGGCTGGAAACTAGTGAGAGGGTTAGGGCTGGAAACTAATGAGAGGGTTAGGGCTGGGCTGGAAACTAGTGAGAGGGTTAGGGCTGGGCTGGAAACTAGTGAGAGGGTTGGGCTGGAAAATAATGAGAGGGTTAGGGCTGGGCTGGAAACTAGTGAGAGGGTTAGGGCTGGGCTGGAAACTAGTGAAAGGGTTAGGGCTGGAAACTAGTGAGAGGGTTGGGCTGGAAACTAGTTACAGGGATAGGGCTGGAAACAAGTGAGAGGGATAGGGCTGGAAACTAGTGAGAGGGTTAGGGCTGGAAAGTAGTGAGAGGGTTGGGCTGGAAACTAGTGAGAGGGTTAGGGCTGGGCTCAAAACTAGTGAGAGGGTTAGGGCTGGGCTGGAAACTAGTGAAAGGGCTGGGCTGGAAACTTGTGAGAGTGTTGGGCTGGAAACTAGTGAGAGGGTTAGGGCTGGGCTGGAAACTAGTGAGAGGGTTAGGGCTGGGCTGTAAACTAGTGAGAGGGTTAAGGCTGAGCTGGAAACTAGTGAAAGGGTTAGGGCTGGGCTGGAAACTAGTGAGAGGGTTAGGGCTGGACTGGAAACTAGTGAGAGGGTTGGGCTGGAAACTAGTGAGAGGGTTGGGCTGGAAACTAGTTAGAGGGATAGGGCTGGAAACTAGTGAGAGGGTTAGGGCTGGGCTCAAAACTTGTGAGAGGGTTAGGGCTGGGCTCAAAACTAGTGAGAGGGTTGGGCTGGAAACTAGTTAGAGGGATAGGGCTGGAAACTAGTGAGAGGGTTAGGGCTGGAAACTAGTGAGAGGGTTGGGCAGGAAACTAGTGAGAGGTTTAGGGCTGGGCTCAATACTAGTGAGAGGGTTAGGGCTGGGCTGGAAACTAGTGAGAGGGTTAGGGCTGGGCTCAAAACTAGTGAGAGGGTTAGGGCTGGAAACTAGTGAGAGGGTTGGGCTGGAAACTAGTGAGAGGGTTAGGGCTGGGCTGGAAACTAGTGAGAGGGTTAGGGCTGGAAACTAGTGAGAGAGTTAGGGCTGGGCTGGAAGTTAATGAGAGGGTTAGAGCTGGAAACTAGTGAGAGGGTTAGAGCTGGGCTGGAAACTAGTGAGAGGGTTTGGGCTGGGCTGGAAACTAGTGAGAGGGTTAGGGCTGGGCTGGAAACTAGTGAGAGGGTTAGGGCTGGAAACTAGTGAGAGTGTTAGGGCTGGGCTGGAAACTAGTGAGAGGGTTTGGGCTGGGCCGGAAACTAGTGAGAGGGTTGGGCTGGAAACTAGTGAGAGGGTTGGGCTGAAAACTAGTGAGAGTGTCAGGGCTGGAAACTAGTGAGAAGGTTAGGGCTGGAAACTAGTGAGAGAGTTAGGGCTGGGCTGGAAGTTAGTGAGAGGTTTAGGGCTGGAAACTAGTGAGAGGGTTAGGGCTGGAAACTGGTGAGAGGGTTAGGGCTGGGAACTGGTGAGCGGGATAGGGCTTGGCTGGAAAATAGTGAGAGGGTTGGGCTGGAAACTACTGAGAGGGTTAGGGCTGGGCTGGAAACTAGTGAGAGGGTTAGGGCTGGAAACTAGTGAGAGGGTTAGGGCTGGGCTGGAAACTAGTGAGAGGGTTAGGGCTGGAAACTAGTGAGAGGGTTAGGGCTGGGCTGGAAACTAATGAGAGGGATAGGAATGGGATGGAAACTAGTGAGAGGGTTAGGGCTGGGCTGGAAACTAGTGAGAGGGTAATGGCTGGGCTGGAAACTAGTGAGAAGGTTAGGGCTGGGCTGGAAACTAGTTAGAAGGTTAGGGCTGGGCTGGAAACTAGTGAGAGAATTAGGGTTGGGCTGGAAACTAGTGAGAGGGTTAGGGCTGGGCTGTAAACTAGTGAGAGGGTTAAGGCTGGGCTGGAAACTAGTGAAAGGGTTAGGGCTGGGCTGGAAACTAGTGAGAGGGTTAGGGCTGGACTGGAAACTAGTGAGAGGGTAAGGCTGGAAACTAGTGAGAGGGTTGGGCTGGAAACTAGTTAGAGGGATAGGTCTGGAAACTAGTGAGAGGGTTAGGGCTGGGCTCAAAACTTGTGAGAGGGTTAGGGCTGGGCTCAAAACTAGTGAGAGGGTTGGGCTGGAAACTAGTTAGAGGGATAGGGCTGGAAACTAGTGAGAGGGTTAGGGCTGGAAACTAGTGAGAGGGTTGGGCTGGAAACTAGTGAGAGGGTTAGGGCTGGAAACTAGTGAGAGGGTTAGGGCTGGGCTGGAAACTAATGAGAGGGATAGGGCTGGGATGGAAACTAGTGAGAGGGTTAGGGCTGGGCTGGAAACTAGTGAGAGGGTAATGGCTGGGCTGGAAACTAGTGAGAAGGTTAGGGCTGGGCTGGAAACTAGTTAGAAGGTTAGGGCTGGGCTGGAAACTAGTGAGAGAATTAGTGTTGGGCTGGAAACTAGTGAGAGGGTTAGGGCTGGGCTGTAAACTAGTGAGAGGGTTAAGGCTGGGCTGGAAACTAGTGAAAGGGTTAGGGCTGGGCTGGAAACTAGTGAGAGGGTTAGGGCTGGACTGGAAACTAGTGAGAGGGTTGGGCTGGAAACTAGTGAGAGGGTTGGGCTGGAAACTAGTTAGAGGGATAGGTCTGGAAACTAGTGAGAGGGTTAGGGCTGGGCTCAAAACTAGTGAGAGGGTTAGGGCTGGGCTCAAAACTAGTGAGAGGGTTAGGGCTGGGCTGGAAACTAGTGAGAGTGTTAGTGCTGGGCTCAAAACTAGTGAGAGGGTTAGGGCTGGAAACTAGTGAGAAGGTTAGGGCTGGAAACTAGTGAGAGAGTTAGGGCTGGGCTGGAAATTATTGAGAGGGTTAGGGCTGGAAACTAGTGAGAGGGTTTGGGCTGGGCTGGAAACTAGTGAGAGGGTTTGGGCTGGGCTGGAAACTAGTGAGAGGGTTAGGGCTGGGCTGGAAACTAGTGAGAGGGTTAGGGCTGGAAACTAGTGAGAGTGTTAGGGCTGGGCTGGAAACTAGTAAGAGGGTTTGGGCTGGGCTGGAAAATAGTGAGAGGGTTGGGCTGGAAACTAGTGAGAGGGTTGGGCTGAAAACTAGTGAGAGGGTTAGGGCTGGAAACTAGTGAGAAAGTTAGGGCTGGAAACTAGTGAGAGAGTTAGGGCTGGGCTGGAAGTTAGTGAGAGGTTTAGGGCTGGAAACTAGTGAGAGGGTTAGGGCTGGAAACTGGTGAGAGGGTTAGGGCTGGGCTGGAAACTAGTGAGAGGGTTAGGGCTGGGCTCAAAACTAGTGAGAGGGTTAGGGCTGGAAACTAGTGAGAGGGTTGGGCTGGAAACTAGTGAGAGGGTTAGGGCTGGGCTGGAAACTAGTGAGAGGGTTAGGGCTGGAAACTAGTGAGAGAGTTAGGGCTGGGCTGGAAGTTAGTGAGAGGGTTAGGGCTGGAAACTAGTGAGAGGGTTAGAGCTGGGCTGGAAACTTGTGAGAGGGTTTGGGCTGGGCTGGAAACTAGTGAGAGGGTTAGGGCTGGGCTGGAAACTAGTGAGAGGGTTAGGGCTGGAAACTAGTGAGAGTGTTAGGGCTGGGCTGGAAACTAGTGAGAGGGTTTGGGCTGGGCTGGAAACTAGTGAGAGGGTTGGGCTGGAAACTAGTGAGAGGGTTGGGCTGAAAACTAGTGAGAGGGTTGGGCTGAAAACTAGTGAGAGGGTTGGGCTGGAAACTAGTGAGAGGGTTGGGCTGAAAAATAGTGAGAGGGTTAGGGCTGGAAACTAGTTAGAGAGTTAGGGCTGGGCTGGAAGTTAGTGAGAGGTTTAGGGCTGGAAACTAGTGAGAGGGTTAGGGCTGGAAACTGGTGAGAGGGTTAGGGCTGGGAACTGGTGAGCGGGATAGGGCTTGGCTGGAAAATAGTGAGAGGGTTGGGCTGGAAACTACTGAGACGGTTAGGGCTGGGCTGGAAACTAGTGAGAGGGTTAGGGCTGGAAACTAGTGAGAGGGTTAGGGCTGGGCTGGAAACTAATGAGAGGGATAGGGCTGGGCTGGAAACTAGTGAGATGGTTAGGGCTGGGCTGGAAACTAGTGAGAGGGTTAGGGCTGGAAACTAGTGAGAGGGTTAGGGCTGGGCTGGAAACTAATGAGAGGGATAGGGCTGGGATGGAAACTAGTGAGAGGGTTGGGGCTGGGCTCAAAACTAGTGAGAGGGTTAGGGCTGGGCTGGAAACTAGTGAGAGGGTTAGGGCTGGGCTGGAAACTAGTGAGAGGGTTAGGGCTGGGCTCAAAACTAGTGAGAGGGTTAGGGCTGGAAACTAGTGAGAGGGTTGGGCTGGAAACTAGTGAGAAGGTTAGGGCTGGGCTGGAAACTAGTGAAATGGTTAGGGCTGGGCTGGAAACTAGTGAGAGAATTAGGGTTGGGCTGGAAACTAGTGAGAGGGTTAGGTCTGGGCTGTAAACTAGTGAGAGGGTTAAGGCTGGGCTGGAAACTAGTGAAAGGGTTAGGGCTGGGCTGGAAACTAGTGAGAGGGTTAGGGCTGGACTGGAAACTAGTGAGAGGGTTGGGCTGGAAACTAGTGAGAGGGTTGGGCTGGAAACTAGTTAGAGGGATAGGGCTGGAAACTAGTGAGAGGGTTAGGGCTGGGCTCAAAACTAGTGAGAGGGTTAGGGCTGGGTTCAAAACTAGTGAGAGGGTTGGGCTGGAAACTAGTTAGAGGGATAGGGCTGGAAACTAGAGAGAGGGTTAGGGCTGGAAACTAGTGAGAGGGTTGGGCTGGAAACTAGTGAGAGGGTTAAGGCTGGGCTCAAAACTAGTGAGAGGGTTAGGGCTGGGCTGGAAACTAGTGAGAGGGTTAGGGCTGGGCTCAAAACTAGTGAGAGGGTTAGGGCTGGAAACTAGTGAGAGGGTTGGGCTGGAAACTAGTGAGAGGGTTAGGGCTGGGCTGGAAACTAGTGAGAGGGTTAGGGCTGGAAACTAGTGAGAGAGTTAGGGCTGGGCTGGAAGTTAGTGAGAGGGTTAGGGCTGGAAACTAGTGAGAGGGTTAGAGCTGGGCTGGAAACTAGTGAGAGGGTTTGGGCTGGGCTGGAACTAGTGAGAGGGTTAGGGCTGGGCTGGAAACTAGTGAGAGGGTTGGGGCTGGGCTCAAAACTAGTGAGAGGGTTAGGGCTGGGCTGGAAACTAGTGAGAGGGTTAGGGCTGGGCTGGAAACTAGTGAGAGGGTTAGGGCTGGGCTCAAAACTAGTGAGAGGGTTAGGGCTGGAAACTAGTGAGAGGGTTGGGCTGGAAACTAGTTAGAGGGATAGGGCTGGAAACTAGTGAGAGGGTTAGGGCTGGGCTCAAAACTAGTGAGAGGGTTAGGGCTGGGTTCAAAACTAGTGAGAGGGTTGGGCTGGAAACTAGTTAGAGGGATAGGGCTGGAAACTAGAGAGAGGGTTAGGGCTGGAAACTAGTGAGAGGGTTGGGCTGGAAACTAGTGAGAGGGTTAGGGCTGGGCTCAAAACTAGTGAGAGGGTTAGGGCTGGAAACTAGTGAGAGAGTTAGGGCTGGGCTGGAAAGCTAGTGAGAGGGTTAGGGCTGGCTCAAACTAGTGAGAGGGTTAGTGGGCTGGAAACTAGTGAGAGGGTTTGGGCTGGGCTGGAAACTAGTGAGAGGGTTAGGGCTGGGCTGGAAGCTAGTGAGAGGGTTAGGGCTGGAAACTAGTGAGAGGGTTAGAGCTGGGCTGGAAACTAGTGAGAGGGTTGGGCTGGAAACTAGTGAGGGGTTGGCTGAAACTAGTGAGAGGGTTAGGGCTGGAAACTAGTGAGAAGGTTAGGGCTGGAAACTAGTGAGAGAGTTAGGGCTGGGCTGGAAACTAGTGAGAGGGTTGGGCTGGAAACTAGTGAGAAGGTTAGGGCTGGAAACTAGTGAGAGAGTTAGGGCTGGGCTGGAAGTTAGTGAGAGGTTTAGGGCTGGAAACTAGTGAGAGGGTTAGGGCTGGAAACTGGTGAGAGGGTTAGGGCTGGGAACTGGTGAGCGGGATAGGGCTTGGCTGGAAAAAAAGTGAGAGGGTTGGGCTGGAAACTACTGAGCGGTTAGGGGCTGGGCTGGAAACTAGTGAGAGGGTTAGGGCTGGGCTGGAAACTAGTGAGAGGGTTAGGGCTGGGCTGGAAACTAATGAGAGGCATAGGGCTGGGCTGGAAACTAGTGAGATGGTTAGGGCTGGGCTGGAAACTAGTGAGAGGGTTAGGGCTGGAAACTAGTGAGAGGGTTAGGGCTGGGCTGGAAACTAATGAGAGGGATAGGGCTGGGATGGAAACTAGTGAGAGGGTTGGGTCTGGAAACTAGTGAGAAGTTTTGGCTGGGCTGGAAACTAGTGGGAGGGTTAGGGCTGGTCTGGAAACTACTGAGAGGGTTAGGGCTGGGCTGGAAACTAGTGAGAAGGTTAGGGCTGGGCTGGAAACTAGTAAGAAGGTTAGGGCTGTGCTGGAAACTAGTGAGAGAATTAGGGTTGGGCTGGAAACTAGTAAGAGGGTTAGGGCTGGGCTGGAAACTAGTGAGAGAATTAGGGTTGGGCTGGAAACTAGTGAGAGGGTTGGGGCTGGAAACTAGTGAGAAGTTTTGGCTGGGCTGGAAACTAGTGGGAGGGTTTGACTGGGACTAGTGGCTGGGAACTAGTGGGAGGGTGTGACTGTTGATGCAGACCTGGTGTAAACTATATACGAAACAAATTAGACGGAGTGGTGTTTGTATTTTCAGGGAAAGTCTGTGCCTAGAACAGAGTAGGATATAGTAGAATAGAACAGAACATAAAATAATAGAACAGAGGACAGTAGAACAGAACATAGCAGAGTAGGGTAGAGTAGAAGAGGATAGAACAGAACAGAGGACAGTAGAATAGAACAGAGGACAGTAGAATAGAACAGAGGACAGTAGAATAGAACAGAGGACAGTAGAATAGAACAGAGGACAGTAGAATAGAACAGAGGACAGTAGAATAGAACAGAGGACAGTAGAATAGAACAGAGGACAGTAGAACAGAACAGAGGACAGTAGAATAGAACAGAGGACAGTAGAACAGAACAGAGGACAGTAGAATAGAACAGAGGACAGTAGAATAGAATAGAGGACAGTAGAACAGAACAGAGGACAGTAGAATAGAACAGAGGACAGTAGAACAGAACAGAGTACAGTAGAACAGAACAGAGTACAGTAGAACAGAACAGAGGACAGTAGAATATAATACAGTTTAATAGAATAGAATGGAGAAGAATAGAGTAGAGGAGAGTTGGGCAGAATATAGTACTAGAATATAAATGAACATATTTGAATAGAGTAGAGTAGATTACAGTAGAGTAGAATAGAGTAGACCAGAATATAGTAGAGTAGAACATGACAGAATAGAGTAGAGTAGATTACAGAAGAGTAGAATAGAGTAGAATAACATAGAGTAGGGTATAATATAACAGAGTAGAACAGAGTAGAATAGAGTAGAATAGAGTAGAATATAATATAGTAGAGTACAGGGGCGGCAGGTAGCTTAGTGGTTAAGAGCTTTGTGCCAGTAACCGAAAGGTTGCTGGTTCTAATCCCCGAGCCGACTAGGTCAAAAATCTGTCTGTGCCCTTGAGCAAGGCACTTAACCCTAATTGCTCCTGTAAGTCGCTCTGGATAAAGAGCGTCTGCTAAATGACTAAAAATAAATAAATAAATAAAATAAATAAATACAGTACAGTAGCGTATAATATAACAGAGTAGAGTACAGTAGCGTATAATATAACAGAGTAGAGTACAGTACAGTACAGTAGCGTATAATATAACAGAGTAGAGTACAGTACAGTACAGTAGCGTATAATATAACAGAGTAGAGTACAGTACAGTACAGTAGCGTATAATATAGTAGAGTACAGTACAGTAGCGTATAGTAGAGTACAGTACAGTAGCGTATAATATAACAGAGTAGAATACAGTACAGTAGAGTACAGTAGCGTATAATATAACAGAGTAGAGTACAGTACAGTAGCGTATAATATAACAGAGTAGAGTACAGTAGCGTATAATAAAACAGAGTAGAGTACAGTACAGTAGCGTATAATATAACAGAGTACAGTACAGTACAGTAGCGTATAATATAACAGAGTAGAGTACAGTACAGTAGCGTATAATATAGTAGAGTACAGTACAGTAGCGTATAATATAATAGAGTACAGTACAGTACAGTAGCGTATAATATAACAGAGTAGAATACAGTGCAGTAGAGTACAGTAGCGTATAATATAACAGAGTAGAGTACAGTACAGTACAGTAGCGTATAATATAACAGAGTACAGTACAGTAGCGTATAATATAACAGAGTAGAGTACAGTACAGTAGCGTATAATATAACAGAGTAGAGTACAGTACAGTACAGTAGCGTATAATATAACAGAGTACAGTACAGTAGCGTATAATATAGTAGAGTACAGTACAGTAGCATATAATATAGTAGAGTACAGTACAGTACAGTAGCGTATAATATAACAGAGTACAGTACAGTAGCGTATAATATAACAGAGTAGAGTACAGTACAGTACAGTAGCGTATAATATAACAGAGTAGAGTACAGTAGCGTATAATATAACAGAGTAGAGTACAGTACAGTAGCGTATAACAGAGTAGAGTACAGTACAGTAGCGTATAATATAACAGAGTAGAGTACAGTAGCGTATAATATAACAGAGTAGAGTACAGTACAGTAGCGTATAATATAACAGAGTAGAGTACAGTACAGTAGCATATAATATAACAGAGTAGAGTACAGTAGCGTATAATATAACAGAGTAGAGTACAGTACAGTAGCGTATAATATAACAGAGTAGAGTACAGTACAGTAGCGTATAATATAAAAGAGTAGAGTACAGTACAGTAGCGTATAATATAACAGAGTAGAGTACAGTACAGTAGCGTATAATATAACAGAGTACAGTACAGTACAGTAGCGTATAATATAACAGAGTAGAGTACAGTACAGTACAGTAGCGTATAATATAACAGAGTAGAGTACAGTACAGTACAGTAGCGTATAATATAACAGAGTACAGTACAGTACAGTAGCGTATAATATAACAGAGTAGAGTACAGTACAGTACAGTAGCGTATAATATAACAGAGTACAGTACAGTAGCGTATAATATAACAGAGTAGAGTACAGTACAGTACAGTAGCATATAATATAACAGAGTACAGTACAGTAGCGTATAATATAACAGAGTAGAGTACAGTAGCGTATAATATAACAGAGTAGAGTACAGTAGCGTACAATATAACAGAGTAGAGTACAGTGGAGTAGAGTAT
Source organism: Coregonus clupeaformis (assembly GCF_020615455.1). Taxonomy (NCBI): domain Eukaryota; kingdom Metazoa; phylum Chordata; class Actinopteri; order Salmoniformes; family Salmonidae; genus Coregonus; species Coregonus clupeaformis. Next base: position 139,087 of record NW_025534316.1, read on the forward strand.
AATATAACAGAGTAGAGTACAGTACAGTACAGTAGCGTATAATATAACAGAGTAGAGTACAGTAGAGTATAATATAACAGAGTAGAGTACAGTACAGTAGCGTATAATATAACAGAGTAGAGTACAGTACAGTACAGTAGAGTATAATATAACAGAGTACAGTACAGTACAGTAGCGTATAATATAACAGAGTAGAGTACAGTACAGTACAGTACAGTAGAGTATAATATAACAGAGTACAGTACAGTACAGTACAGTAGCGTATAATATAACAGAGTACAGTACAGTACAGTAGCGTATAATATAACAGAGTAGAGTACAGTAGAGTATAATATAACAGAGTAGAGTACAGTACAGTAGCGGTTAATATAACAGAGTAGAGTACAGTACAGTACAGTAGCGTATAATATAACAGAGTAGAGTACAGTACAGTACAGTAGCGTATAATATAACAGAGTAGAGTACAGTACAGTAGCGTATAATATAACAGAGTACAGTACAGTACAGTAGAGTATAATATAACAGAGTACAGTACAGTACAGTACAGTACAGTAGCGTATAATATAACAGAGTAGAGTACAGTAGAGTATAATATAACAGAGTACAGTACAGTACAGTAGCGTATAATATAACAGAGTAGAGTACAGTACAGTAGCGTATAATATAACAGAGTACAGTACAGTAGCGTATAATATAACAGAGTAGAGTACAGTAGCGTATAATATAACAGAGTAGAGTACAGTAGCGTACAATATAACAGAGTAGAGTACAGTGGAGTAGCGTATAATATAACAGAGTAGAGTACAGTACAGTACAGTAGCGTATAAAATAACAGAGTAGAGTACAGTACAGTAGCGTATAATATAACAGAGTAGAGTAGCGTAGCGTATAATATAACAGAGTAGAGTACAGTACAGTACAGTAGCGTATAATATAACAGAGTAGAGTACAGTACAGTAGCGTATAATATAACAGAGTAGAGTACAGTACAGTACAGTAGCGTATAATATAACAGAGTACAGTACAGTAGAGTATAATATAACAGAGTACAGTACAGTACAGTACAGTAGCGTATAATATAACAGAGTACAGTACAGTACAGTAGCGTATAATATAACAGAGTAGAGTACAGTAGAGTATAATATAACAGAGTAGAGTACAGTACAGTAGCGTATAATATAACAGAGTAGAGTACAGTACAGTACAGTCGCGTATAATATAACAGAGTAGAGTACAGTAGCGTATAATATAACAGAGTAGAGTACAGTAGCGTATAATATAACAGAGTAGAGTACAGTAGCGTACAATATAACAGAGTAGAGTACAGTGGAGTAGCGTATAATATAACAGAGTAGAGTACAGTACAGTACAGTAGCGTATAATATAACAGAGTAGAGTACAGTACAGTAGCGTATAATATAACAGAGTAGAGTAGCGTAGCGTATAATATAACAGAGTAGAGTACAGTACAGTACAGTAGCGTATAATATAACAGAGTAGAGTACAGTACAGTAGCGTATAATATAACAGAGTAGAGTACAGTACAGTAGCGTATAATATAACAGAGTAGAGTACAGTACAGTAGCGTATAATATAACAGAGTAGAGTACAGTACAGTAGCATATAATATAACAGAGTAGAGTACAGTACAGTAGCGTATAATATAACAGAGTACAGTACAGTACAGTAGCGTATAATATAACAGAGTAGAGTACAGTACAGTAGCGTATAATATAACAGAGTACAGTACAGTACAGTAGCGTATAATATAACAGAGTAGAGTACAGTACAGTACAGTACAGTAGAGTATAATATAACAGAATACAGTACAGTACAGTAGCGTATAATATAACAGAGTAGAGTACAGTACAGTACAGTACAGTAGAGTATAATATAACAGAGTACAGTACAGTACAGTACAGTAGCGTATAATATAACAGAGTACACTACAATACAGTAGCGTATAAAATAACAGAGTAGAGTACAGTAGAGTATAATATAACAGAGTAGAGTACAGTACAGTAGCGTATAATATAACAGAGTAGAGTACAGTACAGTACAGTAGCGTATAATATAACAGAGTACAGTACAGTAGCGTATAATATAACAGAGTAAAGTACAGTAGCGTATAATATAACAGAGTAGAGTACAGTAGCGTACAATATAACAGAGTAGAGTACAGTGGAGTAGCGTATAATATAACAGAGTAGAGTACAGTACAGTACAGTAGAGTATAATATAACAGAGTAGAGTACAGTACAGTAGCGTATAATATAACAGAGTAGAGTACAGTACAGTACAGTAGCGTATAATATAACAGAGTAGAGTACAGTACAGTAGCATATAATATAACAGAGTAGAGTACAGTACAGTAGCGTATAATATAACAGAGTAGAGTACAGTACAGTACAGTAGCGTATAATATAACAGAGTACAGTACAGTACAGTAGCGTATAATATAACAGAGTAGAGTACAGTACAGTAGCGTATAATATAACAGAGTACAGTACAGTAAAGTAGCGTATAATATAACAGAGTAGAGTACAGTACAGTACAGTACAGTAGAGTATAATATAACAGAGTAGAGTACAGTACAGTAGCGTATAATATAACAGAGTAGAGTACAGTACAGTACAGTACAGTAGAGTATAATATAACAGAGTACAGTACAGTACAGTACAGTAGCGTATAATATAACAGAGTACAGTACAGTACAGTAGCGTATAATATAACAGAGTAGAGTACAGTAGAGTATAATATAACAGAGTAGAGTACAGTACAGTAGCATATAATATAACAGAGTAGAGTACAGTACAGTAGCGTATAATATAACAGAGTACAGTACAGTACAGTAGCGTATAATATAACAGAGTAGAGTACAGTACAGTAGCGTATAATATAACAGAGTACAGTACAGAAAGGTAGCGTATAATATAACAGAGTAGAGTACAGTACAGTACAGTACAGTAGAGTATAATATAACAGAGTACAGTACAGTACAGTAGCGTATAATATAACAGAGTAGAGTACAGTACAGTACAGTACAGTAGAGTATAATATAACAGAGTACAGTACAGTACAGTACAGTAGCGTATAATATAACAGAGTACAGTACAGTACAGTAGCGTATAATATAACAGAGTAGAGTACAGTAGAGTATAATATAACAGAGTAGAGTACAGTACAGTAGCGTATAATATAACAGAGTAGAGTACAGTACAGTACAGTAGCGTATAATATAACAGAGTACAGTACAGTAGCGTATAATATAACAGAGTAGAGTACAGTAGCGTATAATATAACAGAGTAGAGTACAGTAGCGTACAATATAACAGAGTAGAGTACAGTGGAGTAGCGTATAATATAACAGAGTAGAGTACAGTACAGTAGCGTATAATATAACAGAGTAGAGTAGCGTAGCGTATAATATAACAGAGTAGAGTACAGTACAGTACAGTAGCGTATAATATAACAGAGTAGAGTACAGTACAGTAGCGTATAATATAACAGAGTAGAGTACAGTACAGTACAGTAGCGTATAATATAACAGAGTAGAGTACAGTACAGTAGCATATAATATAACAGAGTAGAGTTCAGTACAGTAGCGTATAATATAACAGAGTAGAGTACAGTACAGTACAGTAGCATATAATATAACAGAGTACAGTACAGTACAGTAGCGTATAATATAACAGAGTACAGTACAGTACAGTAGCGTATAATATAACAGAGTAGAGTAGAGTACAGTAGCGTATAATATAACAGAGTAGAGTACAGTACAGTAGCGTATAATATAACAGAGTAGAGTACAGTACAGTAGCATATAATATAACAGAGTAGAGTACAGTAGCGTATAATATAACAGAGTAGAGTACAGTACAGTAGCGTATAATATAACAGAGTAGAGTACAGTACAGTAGCGTATAATATAACAGAGTAGAGTACAGTACAGTAGCGTATAATATAACAGAGTAGAGTACAGTACAGTAGCGTATAATATAACAGAGTACAGTACAGTACAGTAGCGTATAATATAACAGAGTAGAGTACAGTACAGTACAGTAGCGTATAATATAACAGAGTAGAGTACAGTACAGTACAGTAGCGTATAATATAACAGAGTAGAGTACAGTACAGTAGCGTATAATATAACAGAGTAGAGTACAGTACAGTACAGTAGGGTATAATATAACAGAGTACAGTACAGTAGCGTATAATATAACAGAGTAGAGTAAAGTACAGTACAGTAGCGTATAATATAACAGAGTAGAGTACAGTACAGTACAGTAGCATATAATATAACAGAGTACAGTACAGTAGCGTATAATATAACAGAGTAGAGTACAGTAGCGTATAATATAACAGAGTAGAGTACAGTAGCGTACAATATAACAGAGTAGAGTACAGTGGAGTAGAGTATAATATAACAGAGTAGAGTACAGTACAGTACAGTAGCGTATAATATAACAGAGTAGAGTAGCGTAGCGTATAATATAACAGAGTAGAGTACAGTACAGTACAGTAGCGTATAATATAACAGAGTACAGTACAGTAGAGTAGAGTACAGTACAGTAGCGTATAATATAACAGAGTACAGTACAGTACAGTAGCGTATAATATAACAGAGTAGAGTACAGTACAGTAGAGTACAGTACAGTAGCGTATAATATAACAGAGTACAGTACAGTAGCGTATAATATAACAGAGTAGAGTACAGTAGCGTATAATATAACAGAGTAGAGTACAGTGGAGTAGCGTATAATATAACAGAGTAGAGTACAGTACAGTACAGTAGCGTATAATATAACAGAGTAGAGTACAGTACAGTAGCGTATAATATAACAGAGTAGAGTAGCGTAGCGTATAATATAACAGAGTAGAGTACAGTACAGTAGCGTATAATATAACAGAGTAGAGTACAGTACAGTAGCGTATAATATAACAGAGTACAGTACAGTACAGTAGCGTATAATATAACAGAGTAGAGTACAGTAGAGTATAATATAACAGAGTAGAGTACAGTACAGTAGCGTATAATATAACAGAGTAGAGTACAGTACAGTACAGTACAGTAGAGTATAATATAACAGAGTACAGTACAGTACAGTAGCGTATAATATAACAGAGTAGAGTACAGTAGAGTATAATATAACAGAGTAGAGTACAGTACAGTAGCGTATAATATAACAGAGTACAGTACAGTACAGTACAGTAGAGTATAATATAACAGAGTACAGTACAGTACAGTAGCGTATAATATAACAGAGTAGAGTACAGTACAGTACAGAACAGTAGAGTATAATATAACAGAGTACAGTACAGTACAGTACAGTAGCGTATAATATAACAGAGTACAGTACAGTACAGTAGCGTATAATATAACAGAGTAGAGTACAGTAGAGTATAATATAACAGAGTAGAGTACAGTACAGTAGCGGTTAATATAACAGAGTAGAGTACAGTACAGTACAGTAGCGTATAATATAACAGAGTAGAGTACAGTACAGTACAGTAGCGTATAATATAACAGAGTAGAGTACAGTACAGTAGCGTATAATATAACAGAGTACAGTACAGTACAGTAGAGTATAATATAACAGAGTACAGTACAGTACAGTACAGTAGCGTATAATATAACAGAGTAGAGTACAGTAGAGTATAATATAACAGAGTAGAGTACAGTACAGTAGCGTATAATATAACAGAGTAGAGTACAGTACAGTAGCGTATAATATAACAGAGTACAGTACAGTAGCGTATAATATAACAGAGTAGAGTACAGTAGCGTATAATATAACAGAGTAGAGTACAGTAGCGTACAATATAACAGAGTAGAGTACAGTGGAGTAGCGTATAATATAACAGAGTAGAGTACAGTACAGTACAGTAGCGTATAAAATAACAGAGTAGAGTACAGTACAGTAGCGTATAATATAACAGAGTAGAGTAGCGTAGCGTATAATATAACAGAGTAGAGTACAGTACAGTACAGTAGCGTATAATATAACAGAGTAGAGTACAGTACAGTAGCGTATAATATAACAGAGTAGAGTACAGTACAGTACAGTAGCGTATAATATAACAGAGTACAGTACAGTAGAGTATAATATAACAGAGTACAGTACAGTACAGTACAGTAGCGTATAATATAACAGAGTACAGTACAGTACAGTAGCGTATAATATAACAGAGTAGAGTACAGTAGAGTATAATATAACAGAGTAGAGTACAGTACAGTAGTGTATAATATAACAGAGTAGAGTACAGTACAGTACAGTAGCGTATAATATAACAGAGTAGAGTACAGTAGCGTATAATATAACAGAGTAGAGTACAGTAGCGTATAATATAACAGAGTAGCAGTACAGTAGCGTATAATATAACAGAGTAGAGTACAGTACAGTAGTGTATAATATAACAGAGTAGAGTACAGTACAGTACAGTAGCGTATAATATAACAGAGTAGAGTACAGTAGCGTATAATATAACAGAGTAGAGAGTACAGTAGCGTATAATATAACAGAGTAGAGTACAGTAGCGTATAATATAACAGAGTAGAGTACAGTACAGTAGCGTATAATATAACAGAGTAGAGTACAGTACAGTACAGTAGCGTATAATATAACAGAGTACAGTACAGTAGAGTATAATATAACAGAGTACAGTACAGTACAGTACAGTAGCGTATAATATAACAGAGTACAGTACAGTACAGTAGCGTATAATATAACAGAGTAGAGTACAGTAGCGTATAATATAACAGAGTAGAGTACAGTACAGTAGTGTATAATATAACAGAGTAGAGTACAGTACAGTACAGTAGCGTATAATATAACAGAGTAGAGTACAGTAGCGTATAATATAACAGAGTAGAGTACAGTAGCGTATAATATAACAGAGTAGAGTACAGTAGAGTATAATATAACAGAGTAGAGTACAGTACAGTAGTGTATAATATAACAGAGTAGAGTACAGTACAGTACAGTAGCGTATAATATAACAGAGTAGAGTACAGTAGCGTATAATATAACAGAGTAGAGTACAGTAGCGTATAATATAACAGAGTAGAGTACAGTAGAGTATAATATAACAGAGTACAGTACAGTACAGTAGCGTATAATATAACAGAGTAGAGTACAGTACAGTAGCGTATAATATAACAGAGTAGAGTACAGTACAGTAGCGTATAATATAACAGAGTAGAGTACAGTACAGTAGCGTATAATATAACAGAGTAGAGTACAGTACAGTAGCGTATAATATAACAGAGTAGAGTACAGTACAGTAGCATATAATATAACAGAGTAGAGTACAGTACAGTAGCGTATAATATAACAGAGTACAGTACAGTACAGTAGCGTATAATATAACAGAGTAGAGTACAGTACAGTAGCGTATAATATAACAGAGTACAGTAGAGTACAGTAGCGTATAATATAACAGAGTAGAGTACAGTACAGTACAGTACAGTAGAGTATAATATAACAGAGTACAGTACAGTACAGTAGCGTATAATATAACAGAGTAGAGTACAGTACAGTACAGTACAGTAGAGTATAATATAACAGAGTACAGTACAGTACAGTACAGTAGCGTATAATATGACAGAGTACAGTACAGTACAGTAGCGTATAATATAACAGAGTAGAGTACAGTAGAGTATAATATAACAGAGTAGAGTACAGTACAGTAGCGTATAATATAACAGAGTAGAGTACAGTACAGTACAGTAGCGTATAATATAACAGAGTACAGTACAGTAGCGTATAATATAACAGAGTAGAGTACAGTAACGTATAATATAACAGAGTAGAGTACAGTAGCGTACAATATAACAGAGTAGAGTACAGTGGAGTAGCGTATAATATAACAGAGTAGAGTACAGTACAGTACAGTAGAGTATAATATAACAGAGTAGAGTACAGTACAGTAGCGTATAATATAACAGAGTAGAGTACAGTACAGTACAGTAGCGTATAATATAACAGAGTAGAGTACAGTACAGTAGCATATAATATAACAGAGTAGAGTACAGTACAGTAGCGTATAATATAACAGAGTAGAGTACAGTACAGTACAGTAGCGTATAATATAACAGAGTACAGTACAGTACAGTAGCGTATAATATAACAGAGTAGAGTACAGTACAGTAGCGTATAATATAACAGAGTACAGTACAGTACAGTAGCGTATAATATAACAGAGTAGAGTACAGTACAGTACAGTACAGTAGAGTATAATATAACAGAGTAGAGTACAGTACAGTAGCGTATAATATAACAGAGTAGAGTACAGTACAGTACAGTACAGTAGAGTATAATATAACAGAGTACAGTACAGTACAGTACAGTAGCGTATAATATAACAGAGTACAGTACAGTAAAGTAGCGTATAATATAACAGAGTAGAGTACAGTAGAGTATAATATAACAGAGTAGAGTACAGTACAGTAGCATATAATATAACAGAGTAGAGTACAGTACAGTAGCGTATAATATAACAGAGTACAGTACAGTACAGTAGCGTATAATATAACAGAGTAGAGTACAGTACAGTAGCGTATAATATAACAGAGTACAGTACAGTAGCGTATAATATAACAGAGTAGAGTACAGTACAGTACAGTACAGTAGAGTATAATATAACAGAGTACAGTACAGTACAGTAGCGTATAATATAACAGAGTAGAGTACAGTACAGTACAGTACAGTAGAGTATAATATAACAGAGTACAGTACAGTACAGTACAGTAGCGTATAATATAACAGAGTACAGTACAGTACAGTAGCGTATAATATAACAGAGTAGAGTACAGTAGAGTATAATATAACAGAGTAGAGTACAGTACAGTAGCGTATAATATAACAGAGTAGAGTACAGTACAGTACAGTAGCGTATAATATAACAGAGTACAGTACAGTAGCGTATAATATAACAGAGTAGAGTACAGTAGCGTATAATATAACAGAGTAGAGTACAGTAGCATACAATATAACAGAGTAGAGTACAGTGGAGTAGCGTATAATATAACAGAGTAGAGTACAGTACAGTACAGTAGAGTATAATATAACAGAGTAGAGTACAGTACAGTAGCGTATAATATAACAGAGTAGAGTAGCGTAGCGTATAATATAACAGAGTAGAGTACAGTACAGTACAGTAGCATATAATATAACAGAGTAGAGTACAGTACAGTAGCGTATAATATAACAGAGTAGAGTACAGTACAGTACAGTAGCGTATAATATAACAGAGTAGAGTACAGTACAGTAGCATATAATATAACAGAGTAGAGTACAGTACAGTAGCGTATAATATAACAGAGTAGAGTACAGTACAGTACAGTAGCATATAATATAACAGAGTACAGTACAGTACAGTAGCGTATAATATAACAGAGTACAGTACAGTACAGTAGCGTATAATATAACAGAGTAGAGTACAGTACAGTAGCGTATAATATAACAGAGTACAGTACAGTACAGTAGCGTATAATATAACAGAGTAGAGTACAGTACAGTACAGTACAGTAGAGTTTAATATAACAGAGTACAGTACAGTACAGTACAGTAGCGTATAATATAACAGAGTAGAGTACAGTAGAGTATAATATAACAGAGTAGAGTACAGTACAGTAGCGTATAATATAACAGAGTAGAGTACAGTACAGTACAGTAGAGTATAATATAACAGAGTACAGTACAGTACAGTACAGTAGCGTATAATATAACAGAGTACAGTACAGTACAGTAGCGTATAATATAACAGAGTAGAGTACAGTAGAGTATAATATAACAGAGTAGAGTACAGTACAGTAGCGTATAATATAACAGAGTAGAGTACAGTAGCGTATAATATAACAGAGTACAGTACAGTACAGTAGCGTATAATATAACAGAGTAGAGTACAGTACAGTACAGTAGCGTATAATATAACAGAGTAGAGTACAGTAGAGTATAATATAACAGAGTAGAGTACAGTACAGTAGCGTATAATATAACAGAGTAGAGTACAGTAGCGTATAATATAACAGAGTAGAGTACAGTACAGTAGCATATAATATAACAGAGTAGAGTACAGTAGAATTTAATAGAGTAGAATACAATAGGACAGAGTAGAGTAGAATATAATAGAGTGCAGTACAGCAGCGTATAGTAGAATATAATAGAGTGCAGTACAGCAGCGTATAATAGAGTAGAGTAGAGTAGAATACAAAATAACATTTTTGAATAGAGTAGAGTACAGTAGAATATGACATAATAGAGTATAGTAGAATAGAGTAGAGTACAGTAGAATAGAATATGACATAACAGAGTACAGTAGAATAGAGTAGAGTACAGTATAATATGACTTAATAGAGTATAGTAGAATAGAATATGACATAATAGAGTATAGTAGAATAGAATATGACATAATAGAGTATAGTAGGGAGTAGAGAAAAACAGAACAGAATAGAGTAGAGTAGAGTATAGTAGAGTAGAAGAGAACAGAGTAGAAAATAATATAATGGAGTAGAGAAGAGGAGAATAGAATAGAGTAGTGTGGTCTACCTACATATTACCTGTACCTGTCCACCCTAACACACCTGTGGTCTACCTACATATTACCTGTACCTGTCCATCCTAACACACCTGTGGTCTACCTACATATTACCTGTACCTGTCCATCCCTAACACACCTGTGGTCTACCTACATATTACCTGTACCTGTCCATCCTAACACACCTGTGGTCTACCTACATATTACCTGTACCTGTCCACCCTAACACACCTGTGGTCTACCTACATATTACCTGTACCTGTCCATCCTAACACACCTGTGGTCTACCTACATATTACCTGTACCTGTCCATCCTAACACACCTGTGGTCTACCTACATATTACCTGTACCTGTCCATCCTAACACACCTGTGGTCTACCTACATATTACCTGTACCTGTCCATCCCTAACACACCTGTGGTCTACCTACATATTACCTGTACCTGTCCATCCTAACACACTTGTGGTCTACCTACATATTACCTGTACCTGTCCACCCTAACACACCTGTGGTCTACCTACATATTACCTGTACCTGTCCACCCTAACACACCTGTGGTCTACCTACATATTACCTGTACCTGTCCATCCTAACACACCTGTGGTCTACCTACATATTACCTGTACCTGTCCATCCTAACACACCTGTGGTCTACCTACATATTACCTCTACCTGTCCATCCTAACACACCTGTGGTCTACCTACATATTACCTCTACCTGTCCATCCTAACACACCTGTGGTCTACCTACATATTACCTGTACCTGTCCACCCTAACACTTACCTGTAGTCTACCTACATATTACCTCTACCTGTCCATCCTAACACACCTGTGGTCTACCTACATATTACCTCTACCTGTCCATCCTAACACACCTGTGGTCTACCTACATATTACCTGTACCTGTCCATCCTAACACACCTGTGGTCTACCTACATATTACCTGTACCTGTCCACCCTAACACACCTGTGGTCTACCTACATATTACCTGTACCTGTCCATCCTAACACACCTGTGGTCTACCTACATATTACCTGTACCTGTCCACCCTAACACACCTGTGGTCTACCTATCTATTACCTGTACCTGTCCATCCTAACACACCTGTGGTCTACCTATATATTACCTGTACCTGTCCACCCTAACACACCTGTGGTCTACCTATCTATTACCTGTACCTGTCCATCCTAACACACCTGTGGTCTACCTACATATTACCTGTACATGTCCACCCTAACACACCTGTGGTCTACCTACATATCACCTGTACCTGTCCATCCTAACACACCTGTGGTCTACCTACATATTACCTGTACCTGTCCATCCTAACACACCTGTGGTCTACCTATATATTACCTGTACCTGTCCATCCTAACACACCTGTGGTCTACCTACATATTACCTGTACCTGTCCACCCTAACACACCTGTGGTCTACCTATCTATTACCTGTACCTGTCCATCCTAACACACCTGTGGTCTACCTACATATTACCTGTACCTGTCCACCCTAACACACCTGTGGTCTACCCTACATATTACCTGTACCTGTCCACCCTAACACACCTGTGGTCTACCTATCTATTACCTGTACCTGTCCATCCTAACACACCTGTGGTCTACCTACATATTACCTGTACCTGTCCACCCTAACACACCTGTGGTCTACCTACATATTACCTGTACCTGTCCATCCTAACACACCTGTGGTCTACCTACATATTACCTGTACCTGTCCATCCTAACACACCTGTGGTCTACCTGCATATTACCTGTACCTGTCCACCCTAACACACCTGTGGTCTACCTATCTATTACCTGTACCTGTCCACCCTAACACACCTGTGGTCTACCTATCTATTACCTGTACCTGTCCATCCTAACACACCTGTGGTCTACCTACATATTACCTGTACCTGTCCACCCTAACACACCTGTGGTCTACCTACATATCACCTGTACCTGTCCATCCTAACACACCTGTGGTCTACCTATATATTACCTGTACCTGTCCATCCTAACACACCTGTGGTCTACCTACATATTACCTGTACCTGTCCACCCTAACACACCTGTGGTCTACCTATCTATTACCTGTACCTGTCCATCCTAACACACCTGTGGTCTACCTACATATTACCTGTACCTGTCCACCCTAACACACCTGTGGTCTACCTACATATTACCTGTACCTGTCCACCCTAACACACCTGTGGTCTACCTATCTATTACCTGTACCTGTCCATCCTAACACACCTGTGGTCTACCTACATATTACCTGTACCTGTCCACCCCTACACACACCTGTGGTCTACCTACATATTACCTGTACCTGTCCATCCTAACACACCTGTGGGTCTACCTACATATTACCTGTACCTGTCCATCCTAACACACCTGTGGTCTACCTACATATTACCTGTACCTGTCCACCCTAACACACCTGTGGTCTACCTACATATTACCTGTACCTGTCCACCCTAACACACCTGTGGTCTACCTGCATATTACCTGTACCTGTCCATCCTAACACACCTGTGGTCTACCTACATATTACCTGTACCTGTCCACCCTAACACACCTGTGGTCTACCTATATATTACCTGTACCTGTCCATCCTAACACACCTGTGGTCTACCTGCATATTACCTGTACCTGTCCACCCTAACACACCTGTGGTCTACCTATCTATTACCTGTACCTGTCCACCCTAACACACCTGTGGTCTACCTACATATTACCTGTACCTGTCCATCCTAACACACCTGTGGTCTACCTACATATTACCTGTACCTGTCCATCCTAACACACCTGTGGTCTACCTACATTTTACCTGTACCTGTCCACCCTAACACACCTGTGGTCTACCTACATATTACCTGTACCTGTCCATCCTAACACACCTGTGGTCTACCTACATATTACCTGTACCTGTCCATCCTAACACACCTGTGGTCTACCTACATATTACCTGTACCTGTCCATCCTAACACACCTGTGGTCTACCTACATATTACCTGTACCTGTCCACCCTAACACACCTGTGGTCTACCTACATATTACCTGTACCTGTCCATCCTAACACACCTGTGGTCTACCTACATATTACCTGTACCTGTCCATCCTAACACACCTGTGGTCTACCTACATATTACCTGTACCTGTCCATCCTAACACACCTGTGGTCTACCTATATATTACCTATACCTGTCCACCCTAACACACCTGTGGTCTACCTACATATTACCTGTACCTGACCATCCTAACACACCTGTGGTCTACCTACATATTACCTGTACCTGTCCATCCTAACACACCTGTGGTCTACCTACATATTACCTGTACCTGTCCATCCTAACATACCTGTGGTCTACCTACATATTACCTGTACCTGTCCACCCTAACACACCTGTGGTCTACCTACATATTACCTGTACCTGTCCATCCTAACACACCTGTGGTCTACCTACATATTACCTGTACCTGTCCACCCTAACACACCTGTGGTCTACCTACATATTACCTGTACCTGTCCATCCTAACACACCTGTGGTCTACCTACATATTACCTGTCCATCCTAACACACCTGTGGTCTACCTACATATTACCTGTACCTGTCCATCCTAACACACCTGTGGTCTACCTACATATTACCTGTCCATCCTAACACACCTGTGGTCTACCTACATATTACCTGTACCTGTCCACCCTAACACACCTGTGGTCTACCTACATATTACCTGTACCTGTCCACCCTAACACACCTGTGGTCTACCTATCTATTACCTGTACCTGTCCATCCTAACACACCTGTGGTCTACCTACATATTACCTGTACCTGTCCACCCTAACACACCTGTGGTCTACCTACATATTACCTGTACCTGTCCATCCTAACACACCTGTGGTCTACCTACATATTACCTGTACCTGTCCATCCTAACACACCTGTGGTCTACCTGCATATTACCTGTACCTGTCCACCCTAACACACCTGTGGTCTACCTATCTATTACCTGTACCTGTCCACCCTAACACACCTGTGGTCTACCTACATATTACCTGTACCTGTCCATCCTAACACACCTGTGGTCTACCTACATATTACCTGTACCTGTCCATCCTAACACACCTGTGGTCTACCTACATATTACCTATACCTGTCCATCCTAACACACCTGTGTTCTACCTACATATTACCTATACCTGTCCACCCTAACACACCTGTGGTCTACCTACATATTACCTGTACCTGTCCATCCTAACACACCTGTGGTCTACCTACATATTACCTGTACCTGTCCATCCTAACACACCTGTGGTCTACCTACATATTACCTGTACCTGTCCATCCTAACATACCTGTGGTCTACCTACATATTACCTGTACCTGTCCACCCTAACACACCTGTGGTCTACCTACATATTACCTGTACCTGTCCATCCTAACACACCTGTGGTCTACCTACATATTCCCTGTACCTGTCCACCCTAACACACCTGTGGTCTACCTATCTATTACCTGTACCTGTCCACCCTAACACACCTGTGGTCTACCTACATATTACCTGTACCTGTCCATCCTAACACACCTGTGGTCTACCTACATATTACCTGTACCTGTCCACCCTAACACACCTGTGGTCTACCTACATATTACCTGTACCTGTCCATCCTAACACACCTGTGGTCTACCTACATATTACCTGTACCTGTCCATCCTAACACACCTGTGGTCTACCTACATATTACCTGTACCTGTCCACCCTAACACACCTGTGGTCTACCTACATATTACCTGTACCTGTCCACCCTAACACACCTGTGGTCTACCTACATATTACCTGTACCTGTCCATCCTAACACACCTGTGGTCTACCTACATATTACCTGTACCTGTCCATCCTAACACACCTGTGGTCTACCTACATATTACCTGTACCTGTCCATCCTAACACACCTGTGGTCTACCTACATATTACCTGTACCTGTCCATCCTAACACACCTGTGGTCTACCTACATATTACCTGTACCTGTCCACCCTAACACACCTGTGGTCTACCTACATATTACCTGTACCTGTCCATCCTAACACACCTTCTTCCTGTCGACCTATTACCTGCTACGTGTTATCAGTTCCCTCACTGTCTGTCTATCCAGGGGCCTTGTTTGAGAGGAGTGGGTCGTCAACTCACCTCACCTCCCTCCTCAGAACCCTGTTTCAACACCCTCAGCTTCACCCGTCTCACCCTCTGCCTCCCCCTGCCTCCCCTCACCCTGGCCTGATCAGGTGACCCTCTGAGATGGTAGCAGCGGACTCTGGGGAAGACTACACCAGCATTATGACCAGCACATTGAACAATGCCAAACACTGTTTGTTTGTGTGTGTGTGTGTGTGTGTGTGTGTGTGTGTGTGTGTGTGTGTGTGTGTGTGTGTGTGTGTGTGTGTGTGTGTGTGTGTGTGTGTGTGTGTGTGTGTGTGTGTGTGTGTGTGTGTGTGTGTGTGTGTGTGTGTATGTGTGTGTGTGTGTTGTATCAGAACTATTAAATGTCCCTGTGTGTCTTTAAGGTATGTGGAGTGTATTGCACCGTAAATATACTGATGACGGAATGACAGAATAACAGAATGACAGAATGACAGAATGGCAAAATGATGGAATAAAGGAATAACAGAATGACAGAATGACGGAATAAAGGAATAACAGAATGACATAATGACGGAATAAAGGAATAAAGGAATAAAGGAATGACAGAATGACAGAAGAACCGGAATAGAATAATTACAAAATAACAGAATGACAGAATAACAGAATGACAGAATAACAGAATGGCAGAATGATGGAATAAAGGAATAACAGAATGACAGAATAACAGATTAACAGAATGGCAGAATGATTGAATAAAGAAATAACAGAATGACAGAATGACAGAATAACAGAATAACAGAATGACAGAATGACAGAATGACAGAAGAACCGGAATAAAATAATCACAAAATAACAGAATAACAGAATAACAGAATAACAGATTAACAGAATGACAGAATGACAGAATGACAGAATGACAGAATAACAGAATGACAGAATAACAGAATAACAGAATGACAGAGTAACAGAAGAACCTGAATAAAATAATGACAAAATAACAGAATGACAGAATAACAGAATAACAGATTTACAGATTAACAGAATAACAGAATAACAGAATAACAGAATAACAGATTAACAGAATGACAGAAAAATAGAGTAACAGAATAACAGAATGACAGAATGAAAGGAACTTGATCATGAAAGGAACTTGACACAGACACGAATGATCTGTTTAGTGTGTTAACACACTATTGGTGGTTTGTTGTGACCAAGTGTTGGTGCTAAACTGTGTGTTACTGGATGCTAGCATGCTAGTTAGCTAGTTAACACACTATTGGTGGTTTGTTGTGACCAAGTGTTGGTGCTAAACTGTGTGTTATTGTTATTGGATGCTATCATGCTAGTTAGCTATGGTGTCATAGTTAGCTAGCTGAATAAAGTGGGTTGAGTCTATTCCTTTAAACATTGAACCGCTGTGGTTCACAACAATTCTGATTTCTAAAGGTGGAAGTTGGGAGAGTTTTTGTTCGGGTGGTTCAGTGAAACAATTTTAGTTTCTGAGGTAGAAGTTTTTGGTGAGGAGGCCCTGCTCTCTCCTCTCCCAGATGCTTAGCTCATTTCATTCCGATCTCCTCTGCATTTTTGTAGCCATTTGCTACAGCCTGTCAACTATGCCTCTGCCTATCCCTGTTCTCTCCTCTCTGCACAGGCTACACAAACGCACCACACCGCGTGGCTGCTGCCTCTCTAACCTGGTGGTCCCTGCACGCACCCCACACCTGGAGTTCCAGGTCTCAGGCAGCCTCTGGAACTGCCGTTCTGCTGCCAACAAAGCTGACTTCATCCCAGCCTATGCCAACCTCCAGTCCCTCGACTTCCTGGCGCTGACGGAAACATGGATTACCACTGAAAACACTGCTACTCCTACTGCTCTCTCCTCGTCTGACCATGTGTTCTCGCATACCCGAGAGCATCTGGTCAGAGGGGTGGTGGTACAGGAATCCTCATCTCTCCCAAGTGGACATTCTCAATTTTTCCCCTAACCCATCTGTCTATCTCCTCATTTGAATTCCATGCTGTCACAGTCACTAGCCCATTTAAGCTTAATATCCTTGTCATCTATCGCCCTCCAGGTTCCCTTGGAGAGTTCATCAATGAGCTTGACGCCTTGATAAGTTCCTTTCCTGAGGATGGCTCACCCCTCACAGTTTTGGGGGATTTCAACCTCCCTATGTCCACATTTGACTCATTTCTCTCTGCCTCCTTCTTTCCACTCCTCTCCTCTTTTGACCTCACCCTCTCACCATCCCCCCCTACTCACAAGGCAGGCAATACGCTTGACCTCATCTTCACTAGATGCTGCTCCTCTACTAATCTCACTGCAACTCCCCTCCATGTCTCCGACCACTACTTTGTTTCCTTTTCTCTCTCGCTCTCCTCCCACACTACTCACTCTGCCCCTACACAGATGGTAATGCGCCGCCGCAACCTTCGCTCTCTCTCTCCCACTACTCTCTCCTCTTCCATCCTATCATCTCTTCCCTCTGCTCAATCCTTCTCCCTCCAATCTCCTGATTCTGCCTCCTCAACCCTCCTCTCCTCCCTTTCTGCATCCTTTGACTCTCTGTGTCACCTATCCTCCCGGCCGGCTCGGTCCTCCCCTCCAGCTCCGTGGCTTGATGACTCATTGCGAGCTCACAGAACAGAGCTCCGGGCAGCGGAGCGGAAATGGAAGAAAACTAAACTCCCTGCCGACCTGGCATCTTTTCACTCCCTCCTCTCTACATTTTCTTCATCTGTTTCTGCTGCTAAGGCCACCTTCTACCACTCTAAATTCCAAGCATCTGCCTCTAACCCTAGGAAGCTCTTTGCCACATTTTCCTCCCTCCTGAATCCTCCCCCCCCCCTCTCTCTCTGTGGATGACTTCGTCAACCACTTTGAAAAGAAGGTTGACGACATCCGATCCTCGTTTGTTAAGTCTAATGACACTGCTGGTCCTGCTCACACTGCCCTACCCTATGCTTTGACTTCTTTCTCCCCTCTCTCTCCAGATAAAATCCTGCGACTTGTGACTGCAGGCCGCCCAACAACCTGCCCGCTTGACCCCATCCCCTCCTCTCTTCTCCAGACCATCTCCGGTGACCTTCTCCCCTACCTCACCTCGCTGATCAACTCATCCTTGACCGCTGGCCATGTCCCTTCCGTCTTCAAGAGAGCGAGAGTTGCTCCCCTTCTCAAAAAACCAACACTCGACCCCACTGATGTCAACAACTACAGACCAGTATCCCTTCTTTCTTTTCTTTCCAAAACTATTGAGCGTGCCGTCTTTAGCCAACTCTCTTGCTATCTCTCTCAGAATGACCTTCTTGATCCAAACCAATCAGGTTTCAGGACTGGTCATTCAACTGAGACTGCTCTTCTCTGTGTCACGGAGGCTCTCCGCACTGCTAAAGCTAACTCTCTCTCCTCTGCTCTTGTCCTTCTAGACCTGTCTGCTGCCTTTGATACTGTGAACCATCAGATCCTCCTCTCCACCCTCTCCGAGCTGGGCATCTCCGGCGCGGCTCACTCCTGGATTGCGTCCCTACCTGACCGGTCGCTCCTACCAAGTGGCGTGGCGAGAAGCTGTCTCCGCACCACGTGCTCTCACCACTGGTGTCCCCCAGGGCTCAGTTCTAGGCCCTCTCCTTTTCTCCCTATACACCAAGTCACTTGGCTCTGTCATATCCTCACACGGCCTCTCCTATCATTGCTACACTGACGATACACAACTAATCTTCTCCTTTCCCCCTTCTGATAACCAGGTGGCGAATCGCATCTCTGCATGTCTGGCAGACATATCAGTATGGATGACGGATCACCACCTCAAGCTGAACCCTGGCAAGACGGAGCTGCTCTTCCTCCCGGGGAAGGACTGCCCGTTCCATGATCTCACCATCACGGTTGACAACTCCGTTGTGTCCTCCTCCCAGAGTGCGAAGAGCCTTGGCGTGACCCTGGACAACACCCTGTCGTTCTCCGCTAACATCAAGGCGGTGACCCGCTCCTGCAGGTTCATGCTCTACAACATTCGGAGAGTACGACCCTGCCTTACACAGGAAGCGGCACAGGTCCTAATCCAGGCACTTGTCATCTCCCGTCTGGATTACTGCAACTTCGCTGTTGGCTGGCCTCCCTGCATGTGCCATTAAACCCCTACAACTCATCCAGAATGCCGCAGCCCGTCTGGTGTTCAACCTTCCCAAGTTCTCTCACGTCACCCCCCTCCTCCGCACACTCCACTGGCTTCCAGTTGAAGCTCGCATCCGTTACAAGACCATGGTGCTTGCCTTTGGAGCAGCGAGGGAAACGGCACCTCTGTACCTTCGGGCTCTGATCAGTCCCTACACCCAAACGAGGGCATTGCGTTCATCCACCTCTGGCCTGCTGGCTCCCTTCCTCTGCGGAAGCATAGTTCCCGCTCAGCCCAGTCAAAACTGTTCGCTGCTCTGGCACCCCAATGGTGGAACAAGCTCCCTCACGACGCCAGGACAGCGGAGTCACTCACCACCTTCCGGAGACATTTGAAACCCCACCTCTTTAAGGAATACCTGGGATAGGATAAAGCAATCCTTCTACCCCCCCACACACACAGCGGAGTCGCTCACCACCTTCCGGAGACATTTGAAACCCCACCTCTTTAAGGAATACCTGGGATAGGATAAAGTAATCCTTCTACCCCCAAAAAAAAAAAAAATTGTAAAGTGGTTATCCCACTGGCTATAGGGTGAATGCATCAATTTGTGAGTCGCTCTGGACTAGAGCGTCTGCTAAATGACGTAAATGTGCCCTTGAGCAAGGCACTTAACCCTAATTGCTCCTGTAAGTCGCTCTGGATAAGAGCGTCTGCTAAATGACTAAAATGTAAAATGTAAATGTAATGGAATAAAGGAATAACAGAATGACAGAATGACAAAATGACGGAATAAAGGAATAAAGGAATAGCAGAATAATAGAATGACAGGACAAGAGAATAACAGAAGAACAGAATAACAGAAGAACCGGAATAACAGAATAACAGAAGAACAGAAGAACCGGAATAAAATAATTATAAAATAACAGAATAACAGAATAACAGAATAACAGAATAACAGAATAACAGAATGACAGAATGGCAGAATGACAGAAAAAATTTAGTAACAGAATAACATAATGACACAATGATGGAATAAAGGAATAACAGAATGACAGAATGACAGAATGACAAAATGACGGAATAAAGGAATAAAGGAATAAAGGAATAACAGAATAATAGAATGACAGAATAACAGAAGAACCGGAATAACAGAATAACAGAATGTCAGGATAACAGAAGAACCGGAATAAAATAATTACAAAATAACAGAATGACAGAATAACAGAATAACAGAATGACAGAGTAACAGAATGGCAGAATGGCAGAATGACAGAAAAGAAGAGTGACAGAATGACAGAATGATGGAATAAAGGAATAACAGAATGACAGAATAACAGAGTAACAGAATAATAGAATGACAGAATGACAGAATAACAGAATAACAGAATAACAGAATGACAGAATGACAGAATAACAGAATAAAAAAATAACAAAATGACAGAATAACAGAATGACAGAATGATGGAATAAAGGAAAAAAAGAATGACAGAATGACAGAACGACAGAATGATGGAATAAAGGAATAAAAGAATGACAGAATGACAGAATGACAGAATGATGGAATAAAGAAATAAAAGAATGACAGAATGACAGAATGACAGAATGATGGAATAAAGGAATAAAATAATGACAGAATGACAGAACGACAGAATGATGGAATAAAGGAATATCAGAATGATAGAATGACAGAATGACAGAATGACAGAATAACAGAATGGCAGAATGATGGAATAAAGGAATAACAGAATGACAGAATAACAGATTAACAGAATGGCAGAATGATTGAATAAAGAAATAACAGAATGACAGAATGACAGAATAACAGAATAACAGAATGACAGAATGACGAATGACAGAAGAACCGGAATAAAATAATCACAAAATAACAGAATAACAGAATAACAGAATAACAGATTAACAGAATGACAGAATGACAGAATGACAGAATGACAGAATAACAGAATGACAGAATAACAGAATAACAGAATAACAGAATGACAGAGTAACAGAAGAACCTGAATAAAATAATGACAAAATAACAGAATGACAGAATAACAGAATAACAGATTTACAGATTAACAGAATAACAAAATAACAGAATAACAGAATAACAGATTAACAGAATGACAGCAAAATAGAGTAACAGAATAACAGAATGACAGAATGATGGAATAAAGGAATAACAGATTGACAGAATGACAAAATGACGGAATAAAGGAATAAAGGAATAGCAGAATAATAGAATGACAGGACAAGAGAATAACAGAATAACAGAAGAACAGAAGAACCGGAATAACAGAATAACAGAAGAACAGAAGAACCGGAATAAAATAATTATAAAATAACAGAATAACAGAATAACAGAATAACAGAATAACAGAATAACAGAATAACAGAATGACAGAATGGCAGAATGACAGAAAAAATTGAGTAACAGAATAACATAATGACAAAATGATGGAATAAAGGAATAACAGAATGACAGAATGACAGAATGACAAAATGACGGAATAAAGGAATAAAGGAATAACAGAATAATAGAATGACAGAATAACAGAAGAACCGGAATAACAGAATAACAGAATGTCAGGATAACAGAAGAACCGGAATAAAATAATTACAAAATAACAGAATGACAGAATAACAGAATAACAGAATGACAGAGTAACAGAATGGCAGAATGGCAGAATGACAGAAAAGAAGAGTGACAGAATGACAGAATGATGGAATAAAGGAATAACAGAATGACAGAATAACAGAGTAACAGAATAATAGAATGACAGAATGACAGAATAACAGAATAACAGAATAACAGAATGACAGAATGACAGAATAACAGAATAAAAAAATAACTAAATGACAGAATAACAGAATGACAGAATGATGGAATAAAGGAAAAAAAGAATGACAGAAAGACAGAACGACAGAATGATGGAATAAAGGAATAAAAGAATGACAGAATGACAGAATGACAGAATGATGGAATAAAGAAATAAAAGAATGACAGAATGACAGAATGACAGAATGACAGAATGATGGAATAAAGGAATAAAAGAATGACAGAATGACAGAACGACAGAATGATGGAATAAAGGAATATCAGAATGATAGAATGACAGAATGACAGAATGACAGAATAACAGAATGGCAGAATGATGGAATAAAGGAATAACAGAATGACAGAATAACAGATTAACAGAATGGCAGAATGATTGAATAAAGAAATAACAGAATGACAGAATGACAGAATAACAGAATAACAGAATGACAGAATGACAGAATGACAGAAGAACCGGAATAAAATAATCACAAAATAACAGAATAACAGAATAACAGAATAACAGATTAACAGAATGACAGAATGACAGAATGACAGAATGACAGAATAACAGAATGACAGAATAACAGAATAACAGAATAACAGAATGACAGAGTAACAGAAGAACCTGAATAAAATAATGACAAAATAACAGAATGACAGAATAACAGAATAACAGATTTACAGATTAACAGAATAACAGAATAACAGAATAACAGATTAACAGAATGACAGCAAAATAGAGTAACAGAATAACAGAATGACAGAATGATGGAATAAAGGAATAACAGATTGACAGAATGACAAAATGACGGAATAAAGGAATAAAGGAATAGCAGAATAATAGAATGACAGGACAAGAGAATAACAGAATAATAGAAGAACAGAAGAACCGGAATAACAGAAGAACAGAAGAACAGAAGAACCGGAATAAAATAATTATAAAATAACAGAATAACAGAATAACAGAATAACAGAATAACAGAATAACAGAATGACAGAATGGCAGAATGACAGAAAAAATTGAGTAACAGAATAACATAATGACACAATGATGGAATAAAGGAATATCAGAATGACAGAATGACAGAATGACAAAATGACGGAATAAAGGAATAAAGGAATAACAGAATAATAGAATGACAGAATAACAGAAGAACCGGAATAACAGAATAACAGAATGTCAGGATAACAGAAGAACCGGAATAAAATAATTACAAAATAACAGAATGACAGAATAACAGAATAACAGAATGACAGAATGACAGAATGACGGAGTAAAGGAATAACAGAATAACAGAATGACAGAGTTATAGAGTAACATAATAACAGAATGACAGAAGGACAGAATGAAAGAATAAAGGAATGACAGAATGACAGAATGACAGAATAACACAATAACAGAATAACAGAAGAACCGGAATAAAATAATTACAAAATAACAGAATGACAGAATAACAGAGTAACAGATTAACAGAATAACAGAATAACAGATTAACAGAATAACAGAATAACAGAATGACAGAATGGCAGAATGACAGAAAAATAGAGTAACAGAATAACATAATGACAGAATGATGGAATAAAGGAATAACAGAATGACAGAATGACAAAATGACGGAATAAAGGAATAACAGAATAATAGAATGACAGGACAAGAGAATAACAGAATAACAGAATAACAGAAGAACCGGAATAACAGAATGTCAGGATAACAGAAGAACAGAAGAACCAGAATAAAATAATTACAAAATAGCAGAATGACAGAATAACAGAATAACAGAATGACAGAATAACAGAATAACAGAATGACAGAATAACAGAAGAACAGAAGAACAGAAGAACCGGAGTAAAATAATTACAAAATAACAGAATAACAGAATGACAGAATAACAGATTAACAGAATAACAGATTAACAGAATGGCAGAATGGCAGAATGGCAGAATGACAGAGTAACAGATTAACAGATTAACAGATTAACAGATTAACAGAATGGCAGAATGATGGAATAAAGGAATAAAGGAATAAAGGAATGACAGAAAAACAGAGTAACAGAATGACAGAATAATAGAATGACAGAATAACAGAATGACAGAATGACAGAATAACAGAATAAAAAAATTAAAAAATGACAGCGACAGAATGACAGAATGATGGAATAAAGGTGTCACGATCGTCGAAGAGAGTAGACCAATGCGCAGCGTTAGTTGCAAACATATTTATTTATTTAATGAATGCACGAACAAAACAACAAAACGAAAACGTGACGTCCTCGGTATAACACAACCGACACGGCAACAAACCAAAAACGGAACAAGATCCCACGAACACAAAGGGAAAACAGACAGTTTAAATATGGCTCCCAATCAGAGACAACCCGCAACAGCTGACACTCGTTGCCTCTGATTGGGAGTCACTCTGGCCAACATAGAAATACAACAACTAGAACTCCCGACATAGAAACACAACACATAGAATGAACACACCCTGGCTCAACATATAGAGTCCCAGAGCCAGGGTGTGACAGTACCCCCCCCTAAAGGCGCGGACTGCGACCGCGCCTCAACTTGAACCAAACAGGGGAGGGCTGGGTGGGCATTCCTCCTCGGAGGCGGTTCCGGCTCCGGGCTTGCCCACCACCCTCCAATAATCCCCCCATAGCGCCCCTGGTCCGGTCTGGCCCCGCTGGCTGGAGCTGAACTGGACATCGTAGGAGCAGATAGCTTCAGCTCCGGTGTGTGTAGCTGACCGGTACCTGACCAGGCACCGGTGACCCAGGCACGGGTTGTGCGGACTGACGACGCACACCCCTGGCTTGGTGCGTGGAGCAGCTACGGCCGGACCGGGCTGACGATGCGCACCCCTGGCTTGGTGCGTGGAGCAGCAACGGGCGGACCTGGCTGGACGTGCGCGCCCCTGGCTTGGTGCGTGGAGCGAACAGGCCTTACCGGGCTGGACGACTCGCACCCCTGGCTTGGTGCGCGGAGCAGGAACGGCCTTACCAGGCTGACGACTTCGCTCCCTGGCTTGGTGCGAGTAGCAGGAACAGGCCGGGCCGGGCTGGCGACGCGCACCCCTGGCTTGGTGCGTGGAGCAGGAACGGGCCTTACCAGCCTGACGACTCGCACCCCTGGCTTGGTGCGAGTAGCAGGAACGGGCCTTACCAGGCTGACGACTCGCACCCCTGGCTTGGTGCGAGTAGCATGAACAGGCCGGGCCGGGCTGGCGACGCGCACCCCTGGCTTGGTGCGTGGAGCAGGAACGGGCCTTACCAGGCTGATGACTCGCACCCCTGGCTTGGTGCGAGTAGCAGGAACAGGCCGGGCCGGGCTGGCGACGCTCACCGTAGGCTTGGTGCGAGGAGCAGGAACAGGCCGGGCCGGGCTGGCGACGCGCACCGTACACTTGGTGCGAGGGGCAGGAACAGGCCGGGCCGGGCTGGCGACGCGCACCGTACACTTGGTGCTAGGGGCAGGAACAGGCCGGGCCGGGCTGGCGACGCGCACCGTAGGCTTGTTGCGAGGAGCAGGAACAGGCCGGGCCGGGCTGGCGACGCGCACCGTACACTTGGTGCGTGGAGCAGGAACAGGCCGGGCCGGGCTGGCGACGCGCACCGTACACTTGGTGCGTGGAGCAGGAACAGGCCGGGCCGGGCTGGCGACGCGCACCGTACACTTGGTGCGTGGAGCAGGAACAGACCGGACCGTACTGGGGACACACACCACTGGCCCTACACCGGGATCTGGAACGGGCCGGACCGGACTGGTAACACACCCCAGTACCTCTCGCCGTGCCTCTACACCTTCCTTCCCTTCTTTGACCAGTGGCCCCCGTAACCTGGCGGCCTCCTTTGCTAATCTCCCAAATCGCCCTGTGGCAGCCTCCTGCTGCCCAGTCGCCCATGCCGTGTGCCCCCCCCCCTAAAAAATGTTTGGGGTTGCCTCTCGTCCGTCCGACGACGACACTGTTGACGCCGCTGCTCCTCTCTCGCCAGGGCCTTAATCTTAGCCCATGGCCCTTTTCCCCCGAGCATGTCCTCCCAGGACCACCCTTTGCCCACCTGGGCCATCGCCAACCTCTCCAGCTCCTTTCCCGGCGCTTCCTCCCATGTCCAGGCTGCCTGCTCCTGGACACGCTGCTTGGTCCTGGTATGGTGGGATCTTCTGTCACGATCGTCGTAGAGAGTAGACCGATGCGCAGCGTTAGTTGCAAACATATTTATTTATTTAATGAATGCACGAACAAAACAACAAAACGAAAACGTGACGTCCTCGGTATAACACAACCGACACGGCAACAAACCAAAAACGGAACAAGATCCCACGAACACAAAGGGAAAACAGACAGTTTAAATATGGCTCCCAATCAGAGACAACCCGCAACAGCTGACACTCGTTGCCTCTGATTGGGAGCCACTCTGGCCAACATAGAAATACAACAACTAGAACTCCCGACATAGAAACACAACACATAGAATGAACACACCCTGGCTCAACATATAGAGTCCCAGAGCCAGGGTGTGACAAAAGGAATAAAAGAATGACAGAATGACAGAACGACGGAATAAAGGAATAAAATAATGACAGAATGACAGATTGACAGAACGACAGAATGATGGAATAAGGAATAAAAGAATGACAGAATGACAGAATGATGGAATAAAGGAATAAAAGAATGACAGAATGACAGAATGACGGAATAAAGGAATAACAGAATGATATAATGACAGAATGACAGAATGACGGAGTAAAGGAATAACAGAATAACAGAATGACAGAGTAATAGAGTAACAGAATAACAGAATAACAGAATGACAGAAGGACAGAATGAAAGAATAAAGGAATAACAGAATGACAGAATGACAGAATGACAGAATGACGGAATAAAGGAATAACAGAATAACAGAATAATAGAGTAACAGATTAACAGATTAACAGATTAAAAGAATAACAGAATAAAAGATTAACAGAATGTCAGGATAACAGAATGATAGAATGACAGAATGACAGAATGACAGAACAACAGAATAACAGAATAACACAATAACAGAATAACAGAAGAACCAGAATAAAATAATTACAAAATAACAGAATGACAGAATAACAGAGTAACAGATTAACAGAATAACAGAATAACAGAATAACAGATTAACAGAATAACAGAATGACAGAATGGCAGAATGACAGAAAAATAGAGTAACAGAATAACATAATGACAGAATGATGGAATAAAGGAATAACAGAATGACAGAAAGATGGAATGACGGAATAAAGGAATAACAGAACAATAGAATGACAGGACAAGAGAGTAACAGAATAACAGAATAACAGAAGAACCGGAATAACAGAATAACAGAATGTCAGGATGACAGAAGAACAGAAATCCGTAAACATGGGTACCCTCATAGATATCATCCTGACTAACTTACCCTCTAAATACACCTCCGCTGTCTTCAACCAGGATCTCAGCGATCACTGCCTTATTGCCTGCGTCCGTAACGGGTCCGCGGTCAAACGACCACCCCTCATCACTGTCAAACGCTCCCAAAAACACTTCAGCGAGCAGGCCTTCCTAATTGACCTGGCCCAGGTATCCTGGATGGATATAGATCTCATTCCGTCAGTAGAGGATGCCTGGTTGTTCTTTAAAAGTAATTTCCTCTCAATCTTAAATAGACATGCCCCATTCAAAAAATACAGAACTAAGAACAGATATAGCCCCTGGTTCTCCTCAGACTTGACTGCCCTTGACCAGCACAAAAACATCCTGTGGCGTACTGCATTAGCATCAAATAGCCCCGCGATATGCAACTTTTCAGGGAAGTTAGGAACCAATATACACAAGCAGTTAGGAAAGCAAAGGCTAACTTTTTCAAACAGAAATTTGCATCCTGTAGCACTAACTCCAAAAAGTTTTGGGACACTGTAAAGTCCATGGAAAATAAGAGCACTTCCTCCCAGCTGCCCACTGCACTGAGGCTAGGAAACACTATCACCACCGATAAATCTACAATAATCGAGAATTTCAACAAGCATTTTGCTACGGCTGGCCATGCTTTCCACCTGGCTACCACTACCCCGGCCACCAGCTCTGCACCCTCCACTGCAACTTGCCCATGCCCCCCGCTTCTCCTTCACACAAATCCAGACAGCTGATGTTCTAAAAGAGCTGCAAAATCTGGACCCCTACAAATCATCTGGGCTAGACAATCTGGACCATTTCTTTCTAAAACTAGCCACGAAATTGTCGCAACCCCTATTACTAGCCTGTTCAACCTCTCTTTCGTAACGTCTGAGATCCCCAGAGACTGGAAAGCTGCCGCGGTCATCCCCCTCTTCAAAGGGGGTGACACTCTAGACCCAAACTGTTACAGACCCATATCCATCCTGCCCTGCCTTTCAAAAAGTTTTGAAAGCCAAGTCAACAAACAGATCACCGACCATTTCGAATCCCACCGTACCTTCTCCGCTATGCAATCCGGTTTCCGAGCTGGTCATGGGTGCACTTCAGCCACGCTCAAGGTCTAAACGATATTATAACCGCGATCGATAATAGACAGTACTGTGCAGCCGTTTTCATTGACCTGGCCAAGGCTTTCGACTCTGTCAACCACCGCATTCTTATTGGCAGACTAAATAGCCTTGGTTTCTCAAATGACTGCCTCGCCTGGTTCACCAACTACTTCTCAGATAGAGTTCAATGTGTCAAATCGGAGGGCCTGTTGTCTGGACCTATGGCAGTCTCTATGGGGGTGCCACAGGGTTCAATTCTTGGGCCAACTCTTTTCTCTGTGTATATCAATGACATCGCTCTTGCTGCTGGTGACTCTCAGATCCACCTCTACGCAGACGACACCATTTTGTATACATCTGGCCCTTCATTGGACACTGTGTTAACAAACCTCCAAACGAGCTTCAATTCCATACAACACTCCTTTAGTAGCCTCCAACTGCTCCTAAACACTAGTAAAACTAAATGCATGCTCTTCAACCGAACGCTGCTGGCACCCGCCCACCCGACTAGAATCACTACTCTAGACGGGTCTGACCTAGAGTATGTGGACAACTACAAATATCTAGGTGTCTGGTTAGACTGTAAACTCTCCTTCCAGACTCACATTAAGAATCTCCAATCCAAAGTTAAATCTAGAATCGGTTTCCTATTTCGCAACAAAGCCTCCTTCACTCATGCTGCCAAACATGCCCTCATAAAACTGACTATCCTACCGATCCTTGACTTCGGCGATGTCATTTACAAAATAGCCTCCAACACTCTACTCAGCAAATTGGATGTTGTCTATCACAGTGCCATCCGTTTTGTCTCCAAAGCCCCATATAATACCCACCACTGTGACCTGTACGCTCTTGTTGGCTGGTCCTCACTACATATTCGTCGCCAAACCCACTGGCTCCAGGCCATCTATAAATCACTGCTAGGCAAATCCCCGCCTTATCTTAGCTCATTGGTCACCATAGCAACACCCACCCGTAGTCTGCGCTCCAGCGGTATATCTCACTGGTCATCCCCAAAGCCAACACCTCCTTTGGCCGCAATTCCTTCCAGTTCTCTGCTGCCAATGACTGGAACAAATTGCAAAAATCTCTGAAGCTGGAGACACTTATCTCCCTCACTAACTTTAAGCATCAGTTGTCAGAGCACCTTACCGATCACTGCACCTGTACACAGCCCATCTGAAATTAGCCCGCCCAACTACCTCATCCCTATATTGTTATTTATTTTGCTCATTTGTACCCCAGTATCTCTATTTGCACATCATCTCTTGCACATCATTCCAGTGTTAATACTAAATTGTAATTATTTTGCACTATAGCCTATTTTATTGCCTTACCTCCATAACTTGCTAAATTTGCACACTGTATATTATATGTATTTCTGTTGTATTTTTGACTTTGTTTTGTTTTACCCCATATGTAACTCTGTGTTGTTGTTTTTTTATCGCACTGCTTTGCTTTATCTTGGCCAGGTCGCAGTTGTAAATGAGAACTTGTTCTCAACTGGTTT
Organism: Coregonus clupeaformis; assembly: GCF_020615455.1. Lineage (NCBI taxonomy): Eukaryota > Metazoa > Chordata > Actinopteri > Salmoniformes > Salmonidae > Coregonus > Coregonus clupeaformis. The sequence goes on from NW_025534316.1 coordinate 169,737, forward strand.
ACCTGGTTAAATAAAGGTGAAATAAAATAAATAAAATAAAAAATAAAAAACAGAAGAACCGGAATAAAATAATTACAAAATAACAGAATGACAGAATAACAGAATAACAGAATAGCAGAATGACGGAATAACAGAATGACAGAATAACAGAATAACAGAATGACAGAATGACAGAACAACAGAATAACAGAATAACACAATAACAGAATAACAGAAGAACCGGAACACAATAATTACAAAATAACAGAATGACAGAATAACAGAGTAACAGATTAACAGAATAACAGAATAACAGAATAACAGAATAACAGAATAACAGAATAACAGATTAACAGAATAACAGAATAACAGAATAACAGAATGACAGAATGGCAGAATGACAGAAAAAATAGAGTAACAGAATAACATAATGACAGAATGATGGAATAAAGGAATAACAGAATGACAGAATGACAGAATGACAAAATGACAAAATGACGGAATAAAGGAATAAAGGAATAACAGAATAATAGAATGACAGAATAACAGAAGAACCGGAATAACAGAATAACAGAATGTCAGGATAACGGAAGAACCGGAATAAAATATTTACAAAATAACAGAATGACAGAATGACAGAATAACAGAATGACAGAATAACAGAATGACAGAATAACAGAATAACAGAGTAACTGTCATGAGCCCTCTCACTCCACCGGGTTACCACCTTAAGTTGTTTCCACTCTGCTCACCACTCTCTCTCTACTCAGCCTAACTAGCTCCACCTGTCCCTGCTCTGCTCGGCTCTAATTACTCTGCCAGCTGCGCTGCATTACCCACTAACCTCTCCCAGTATTTATAGCCCTGTCTTTCAGCTCTCCTGTGTCAGATCGTCTGCAAAGCTCACACCCGGAACCTGTTTGCTCGCGCTTCTGGCTCACCCTGGTTTTGTGACCCCGGACCTGCCTGTTTTTGGGATACTCTTCTGCCTCAGGAGATCCAGACCTGCTTCTGCCATTACGACTCCTGACTACTCTTCAATCCCGGTAACTCTGACCAGCCTTCTGCCTTGCTACTACGTATTTTGGATTTCCCTTGAACTGTACTGCTGCCTGGTTTCATTCCGCCCCGTTGTGTCTGTGTTTCCTCCCCCAGGACTTCTGGACCACCAACCACCGGCGTCATCGGACGCATCGCTGCCACTGGGGGAGGCACAGACCCAGCACATCGGACGGGATAACCCCTGGAGCCTTCACTCACTCCCTACATCCCTTTCCCCTTAAGTTTAAATAAACTTTCTGGTGTGACGCAATTGTGGTCCTCTTGTCGTCTGTCTGAACCGTGACAGTACGATCTGACCATCATGGACTCAGCGCACACTTCCCCCGACATGGAAACCGAAGAGCCTGAGCAACCCACCGCCATGCTACGCCTGGAACACACTGAGAGAGAGCTAGGCCGCATGAGCGGCGTCATCTCCTCTCTGCTTCAGGTCGGCCACCAACAGCATCAGCAGTTCCAGCAGCACCAGCAGCAGTCCCAGCAGCAGCAACAACAACTCGCCATGATCATTCAACTCCTCACCAACCTGACCCCAGCCAGTCTGCCCACCAGCCCTGCCCCCGAGTTACCTGCCCCGGTCATTGCAGCCGCTGCTCCGGAACCCAAGATTGGAAACCCCGAGCGGTTCAACGGCGATTCTACCCAGGTCCGGCCATTCCTGACTAGCTGCCGACTTCAGTTCTCCTTGCAGCCAAGGACCTTCGCCACGGAGGGGGCTAGAGTTGGGTATGCCATCACTCACCTGACGGGCCGAGCTCGACTCTGGGGAACAGCAGAGTTCGAACGTCAAACCCCCCGCATGTGCAACCTTCGACCTGTTTGCTGAGGAGATGCTGAAGGTGTTTGACCTGGATTCACCAACCGCAGAGGCGTCTCGTGAACTGTTCAGTATTCGACAAGGCAGACGTACAGTCGCAGACCATTCCATCGACTTCCGAACCCTGGCTAGACGAAGTTCTTGGAACACACCATCGTTGGTGGGACGCGTTCTTCCATAGTTTGGCTGACTATATCAAGGACGAGTTGGTCTCCCATGAACTGCCTTCCACTCTTGATGAAGCCATCGCACTGACTGTCAGGATCGACAGAGGGATACAGACCCGTCGTCGTGAGAGGGGCGCCAAGGTCCACCTACTACCGGCATTCGGAGAGATCCGACTGGGCTCCTGTCATCTACTGCCACTCACCCAGGTCAGCTTGATCAGTCTGAGCCTATGGAGATTGGGCGAGCCTCTCTCACTCCTGCAGAGCGCCAGCGGCAGCTCACCTCAAACCTCTGCCTCTATTGTGGAGGTGATGGACATCGTGTGGTAACCTGCCCTTTAAAGGGCCGAAGCTCACCGGGCATAGGGGGAGTCCGGTTGAGTTCAATGACCATCCAGTCCTCCGACCGCAAACCCCTGCTGCAAGTTCACCTCCGCCTCTCTGACTCAACTCACACCCTGGCTGCTCTGGTGGATTCTGGCGCGAAGCCAACATAATGGACATCAAGCTGGCACGCCAACTGGGACTGGAGAACCTCCGTTTGACACCTCCTATTCCTGCCCGGGCACTGGACGGACACTTACTCGGATCGGTCACTCATGTCACGGCCCCGGTCTCGATGGGTCTGTCCGGAAACCATCAAGAAACTATCCAGTTTCACCTGCTCCCCTCTCCAGGCCAACCCCTCATCCTGGGTTACCCATGGCTCCGCCCGGCACAACCCTCAGCTCGACTGGGTGACCGGGGTGATCAGGGAGTGGGGAGAGGACTGCCACCGAACCTGCCTGCTTGCTGCCGCACTACCCCCCTCGGCCAGTACCTACTAACTCCGCTCCTGACCCCTCCAAGGACCCTGTGTCGATTCTGCCAAGTCCCTGCATCGTTGCAGCTCTGACCTGGGCTGTTGAGGAACAGGTGCTGGAGGCTCTCCGTAACCAGCCAGGTCCCAGCACTTGCCCAGCTGACCGCCTTTTTGTCCCCGAAGACCTGAGGTCCCAGGTCGTTCAGTGGGGACATGACTCCCGCCTAGCTTGTCACCCTGGCTCCACCCGCACTTACAACCTGCTCGCCCAGAGGTTCTGGTGGCCCTCTCTGAGGAAGGATGTACGGGAATTCGTCCAAGCCTGCCCCATCTGCAACCAACACAAGTCGTCCTGCCAGCCCCCAGCCGGATTGCTGCAGCCCCTGCCTGTGCCCAGGAGTCCGCTGGTCCCTGCTGCGCCTGGTCCTCCTCCTCCACGGCTCGTCGATGGTGGTCTGGTTTACACCGTCCGCCGCCTGCTTCGGTCCAGACGGAGGGGTAGGGGGTCTCCAGTACCTCATTGACTGGGAGGGGCTACGGACCTGAGGAAAGGACCTGGGTGCCAGCTAGTCGGATTGTGGATAGGACTCTCATCACCGCTTTCCACCAACGGCATCCTGATCAACCTGCAATCCGTGGGGCCGCCCCAGAGGGTCCCTAACCGTCCGGCCCGCTCGGCTTCCTGTCCTGTGCCTGATCCTGTCTCGGGACCTGTCCCATCTCCCGACCACAGCCCTCCGGCTTCCTCCGAGGATGAGGACGTTCACTCGGACCGTTCGGAGGAGTTCTAGCCCTCCTCCGGCTCCCCTCCTCCCGCCCGGCGTGGTGTTGCTCTTGGGACTTCTGGGGCCGTCCCTTGGGGGGGGGGGTTCTGTCATGAGCCCTCTCACTCCACCGGGTTACCACCTTAAGTTGTTTCCACTCTGCTCACCACTCTCTCTCTACTCAGCCTAACTAGCTCCACCTGTCCCTGCTCTGCTCGGCTCTAATTACTCTGCCAGCTGCGCTGCATTACCCACTAACCTCTCCCAGTATTTATAGCCCTGTCTTTCAGCTCTCCTGTGTCAGATCGTCTGCAAAGCTCACACCCGGAACCTGTTTGCTCGCGCTTCTGGCTCACCCTGGTTTTGTGACCCCGGACCTGCCTGTTTTTGGGATACTCTTCTGCCTCAGGAGATCCAGACCTGCTTCTGCCATTACGACTCCTGACTACTCTTCAATCCCGGTAACTCTGACCAGCCTTCTGCCTTGCTACTACGTATTTTGGATTTCCCTTGAACTGTACTGCTGCCTGGTTTCATTCCGCCCCGTTGTGTCTGTGTTTCCTCCCCCCAGGACTTCTGGACCACCAACCACCGGCGCCATCGGACGCATCGCTGCCACTGGGGGAGGCACAGACCCAGCACATCGGACGGGATAACCCCTGGAGCCTTCACTCCTCCCTACATCCCTTTCCCCCTTAAGTTTAAATAAACTTTCTGGTGTGACGCAATTGTGGTCCTCTTGTCGTCTGTCTGAACCGTGACAGTAACAGAATGGCAGAATGGCAGAATGACAGAAAAAAAGAGTGACAGAATGACAGAATGATGGAATAAAGGAATAACAGAATGACAGAATAACAGAGTAACAGAGTAACAGAATGACAGAATAATAGAATGACAGAATAACAGAATGACAGAATGACAGAATGACAGAATGACAGAATGACAGAATGACAGAATAACAGAATAAAAAAATAACAAAATGACAGAATAACAGAATGACAGAATGATGGAATAAAGGAATAAAAGAATGACAGAATGACAGAACGACAGAATGATGGAATAAAGGAATAAAATAATGACAGAATGACAGAATGACAGAATGATGGAATAAAGGAATAAAATAATTACAGAATGACAGAATGACAGAATGACAGAATGATGGAATAAAGGAATAAAAGAATGACAGAATGACAGAACGACAGAATGATGGAATAAAGGAATAACAGAATGATAGAATGACAGAATGACAGAATGACAGAATGACAGAATGACAGAACGACAGAATGACAGAATGACGGAGTAAAGGAATAACAGAATAACAGAATGACAGAGTTATAGAGTAACAGAATAACAGAATGACAGAAGGACAGAATGAAAGAAAAAAGGAATAACAGAATGACAGAATGACAGAATAACACAATAACAGAATAACAGAAGAACCGGAATAAAATAATTACAAAATAACAGAATGACAGAATAACAGAGTAACAGATTAACATAATCACAGAATAACAGATTAACAGGTTAACAGATTAACAGAATAACAGAATAACAGAATGACAGAATTGCAGAATGACAGAAAAATAGAGTAACAGAATAACATAATGACAGAATGATGGAATAAAGGAATAACAGAATGACAGAATGACAAAATGACGGAATAAAGGAATAACAGAATAATAGAATGACAGGACAAGAGAATAACAGAATAACAGAATAACAGAATAACAGAAGAACCGGAATAACAGAATGTCAGGATAACAGAAGAACAGAAGAACCGGAATAAAATAATTACAAAATAGCAGAATGACAGAATAACAGAATGACAGAATAACAGAATAACAGAATGAAAGAATAACAGAAGAACTGGAGTAAAATAATTACAAAATAACAGAATAACAGAATGACAGAATAACAGATTAACAGAATAATAGATTAACAGAATGGCAGAATGGCAGAATGACAGAGTAACAGATTAACAGATTGGCAGAATGGCAGAATGATGGAATAAAGTAATAAAGGAATAAAGGAATGACAGAATGACAGAATGACAGAATAAAGGAATAATAAAATATAAATAATAAAGGAATAGAATAATATAATGACAGAATGACAGAATGACACAATGACAGAATGACAGAATGGCAGGATAACAATGTCAGAATGACAGAATAACAAAATGACAGAATGACAGAATGACAGAATAAAATAATGACAGAATGACAGAATGACAGAATAAAGGAATGATGGAATAAAGGAATAACAGAATGACAGAACGACAGAATGACGGAGTAAAGGAATAACAGAATAACAGAATGACAGGATAACATAATGAATAATGACATAATGACATAATGACAGCATGGCAGAATGACGGAGTAAAGGAATAACTGAATAACATATTGACAGAATGACAGAATGACAGAGTAACAGAATGACAGAGTAACAGAATGACATAATGACAGAATTACAGAAAGACAGAATGACAGAGTAACAGAGTAACAGAGTAACAGAATGACAGAATGACAGAGTAACAGAGTAACAGAATGACAGAATGACAGAATGACATAAGAACCGAATAACATATTGACAGAATGACAGAGTAACAGAGTAACAGAGTAACAGAATAACAGAATGACAGAATGACAGAGTAACAGAATGACAGAGTAACAGAATGACAGAACGACAGAATAACAGAATGACAGAATGATGGAATAAAGGAATAACAGAATGACAGAATGACAGAATGGCAGAATGATGGAATAAAGGAATAATAGAATGACAGAATAATAGATTAACAGAATCAGAATAACAGAATGACAGAATTTTTACATTGACATTTTAGTCATTTAGCAGACGCTGTTATCCAGAGCGACTTACTTCATACCCAGTGGTATGCTGATCACTGGGATGACAGCCCAACTTGGGATGGGGAGGGGCTTTAGCGGGGGAATTAGTGGAGAACAATTGGAGGGTTACTTAGTAGCAGTGAGTGCATACATTTTTTATTTATTTTTTCATACTGGTCCCCCGTGGGAATCGAACACACAACCCTGGCGTTGCAAGCGCCATGCTCTACCAACTGAGCTACACGGGAATAACAGAATAACACAAATGTTGTGCAGTTTGTCTTGGTCTTATTTCTAACGGTACAGAAACATATATATATATATTTTGAGGTGAGAGCATTGGAAATGCTTTTGGCGGTTGACCTGCTTCTGTTTTGTGGGTGGGACTGTATTCTGTTTTCGATGGATGGGTCCTGGCCTCTCGGGGGCCTAGGGATTCAGGGGGACGGGGGTGGTCTGCTGGTCACTGGGATGACAGCCCAACTTGGGATGGGGAGGGGCGGGTCCTGGCCTCTCGGGGGCCTAGGGATCCGGGGGGACGGGGGTGGTCTGCTGATCACTGGGATGACGGTCCAACTTGGGACGGGGAGGGGCTTTAGCGGGGGAATTAGTGGAGAACAATTGGAGGGTTACTTAGTAGCAATGCAAATATCATGGTACAGCTATATGGACAGTCAATCACTATTGTATTTTTTATTGGTAAATGTACAAACATATATAAATGATAAATAGATTAGAAACTTGTATCACATTATGGTATGTGGTGAAATAAGTATAGGCAACTTGAATCCCTCCACTGCCTCATAGAGGGATCTAGATACATTTAAAATTCTTGCTACCAATCGAATGTTATTTATATGGAGGATAAAATCTTCCCAGCTCTGCAGATTTTGCTGTGAAGAGACAGAATCATTAGATCATTTGTTTTGGTACTGTCCATTTGTAGCTTGTTTTTGGACACAGGTCCAGGAATGGCTAAAGGATTGCAATATTTACCTGGAGCTAACCTTGCAGATAGCACTACTGGGTGATCTGAAAAGTCATAGTCAATCGATCAATAATATTATAATACTTTTAGCAAAAGTGTTTATTTTTAATTCACAATCTGTTGAAACAATGAGAATAGAAAGGTTCAGAATTTTTGTAAAACATCACAGTACAGTTGAAATATATATGGCAAATAGAAATCCTATATGGATGGTGTTAAAAGATAGATGGGAGGGATTGAATGGAGCTGAAGGATGGGACTAATAACAACAAAATAATAACAAGATAGCTAATAATATAGGCACGCTGTGTCCATAATAAGTATATAGGTTGTAGGTGCGGAGCTTTTGGGAAAGAGCACAGTTAGAAAGATATGGCATATAGAAGCAAACTGGATGGACATCATGAAAATGATCGGAGAGGTTGAGAGTAGAAGAAGTTCAGGAGAAAAACAAAATATAACTATTGTAAAATTGACTGTGTCCATAAAATATAGATAGTAAGTATAAGCTGGAAGTAGAGGCCTAAGCATTGTTGTTCACTAGTTTACCCCAAGTAGGGAAAGGGTGGCAGGGTGTCACGGTTCTCTAAGACCGAACCCAGAAGCAGACCAGGACAAGGTGAGTTGAACGAATGTGAGTGTTTATTTACAGATAAAAAGATGCAGAATAGTCCAGGAGACGGAGCGGGTGGCGGAGATGAGTAGGTGGTGGTGAAGTGGCAGATGAACTGATGGCACGGCAGGGGTTGGGTGAAGGTTCCGGGAGAATGACTGTAGACAGAAACAAACGGAGGTAAGTACAAGGCAGGTCAACAAGGTGCAAAAAACAACAAAACTAACGCTAGTACTCAGAGGCTGATACGCTGGCAAAACATACTGTTTATGGCTAACGATCCGGCAGGGAATGGATGTCAGGTCAGAGCTTATGAAGGGGTGATGATCAGGACCAGGTGTGCCGAAGCTGATGAGAAGCAGGTGCGGGTAATCGAGAGATCACCCGCCTAGCAATGTCGCCCGGCAACCGGACAGGGGGCGTTCAGGCACCGTCGGGAAACAGGAGATTCAGAGCAGAAAAACGGCAACACAGGCAGGAACAGACTCAGGACGCAGGGTTCATGACAGTACCCCCCCTCCGACGAACGCCACCGGGCGGACTACCCGGAGCACCAGGATGGAGGCGGTAGAAGTCACAAAGGAGGTCAGCATCAAGGATCTGACGCCGAGGAATCCAACTCCTCAGGACCATACCCCTCCCAGTCCACGAGATACTGGAAACCCCAGCCCCGCAGTCTGGAATCCATGATGCGGCGCACCGTGTAGACAGGACCTCCTCCGATCATCCGAGGAGGAGGAGGTGGAGGGGGCAACAGAGGGCTGAGGAGAACAGGCTTGAGGCAGGAGACATGGAAGGTGGGATGGACTCTGAGCGTACTAGGCAACTTGAGTCGAACCACAACAAGATCAAGCACTCTCTCCACCACAAACGGACCAATGAACCTCGGCGACAGTTTCCTTGACTCAGTCCGCAGAGGAAGGTCCCGTGTAGCCAACCTGACCCTATCTCCGATTGCATAAGCGGGAGCTGGAATATGGCGACGATTCGCCTGGAGCTGATACCGGTCAGAAACTCTAAGGAGGGCCTTTCTGGCCCGATGCCAGGTCTGGTGGCAACGACGAATGTGGGCCTGGACAGAGGGAACCGAGAGATCTTTCTCCTGAGAAGGAAACAAGGGGGGGTTGGTAGCCGTATAGGCACTGGAAGGGAGACATCCCAGTGGCAGAAGTAGGGAGAGTATTGTGAGCATACTCAACCCAAGGCAACTGATAGGCCCAAGAGGTGGGGTTGGAGGAAACAAGGCAGCGCAGCGTGGATTCCATCTTCTGGTTGGCTCTCTCCGCCTGTCCATTAGATTGGGGGTGAAATCCAGATGTGAGACTGACGGTAGCTCCAATGGCCAAACAGAAGGATTTCCAGACAGCAGAGGTGAACTGAGGGCCACGGTCGGAAACTATGTCACTGGGCAATCCGTGGACCCTGAAAATCTCCCTAACCAGGATTTTGGACATCTCAGAGGCAGAGGGAAGCTTGGAGATGGGCACAAAGTGGGCGAACTTGCTGAATCGGTCCACAATAGTCAGAATGACCGTGTTCCCCTCAGAAGAGGGCAACCCAGTGACAAAGTCCAGGGCCAGATGCGACCATGGTCGCCGGGGGATCGGTAGGGGGTGAAGAAGTCCAGAGCTGGGCCGATTGGCACTCTTGTTCTGCGCACAAACTGGACAGGCAGCAACAAACCGCCGAGTATCTTCTCCCATGGCAGGCCACCAAAATAGTCTGCGTAGAAGCGCCATCGTCCGAGCCACGCCAGGGTGACAAGCCATCTTGCTGGCGTGGGACCATTGGAGGACAGCCGAACGAACCGACTCAGGCACAAACAACCGACCGGGTGGACCGTTACCGGGGCCGGGCTGCGTCTGAAGGGCCGCCATAACCTCCTCCTCAATCCTCCACATAACGGCTCCCACGACAAGGTTCCGGGGAAGAATCGTCTCAGTCTTGGCCCCACTCTCCTCCGTCTTGGAGAACATCCAGGACAAGGCGTCCGCCTTGCCGTTCTTAGACCCCGGTCGGAACGTCAAGGTAAAATTAAAGCGTCCAAAAAACAACGACCACCTGGCCTGACGGGAGTTGAGACGCTTAGCCGATTGCACGTAAGCAAGATTCTTGTGGTCAGTCCAGACAACAAACGGTTGCTCCGCCCCCCCTCCAACCAGTGGCGCCACTCCTCCAAGGCAAGTTTCACCGCAAGGAGCTCCCGGTTACCCACATCGTAGTTCCTCTCCGTAGACGAAAGACGACGAGAGTAGTAGGCGCAGGGATGGAGTTTACCGTCAGTGGAGCATCGCTGGGACAGGATGGCGCCAACCCCCACATCAGACGCATCCACTTCAACGACAAACTGACGAGCAGTGTCAGGTTGAGAGAGAATCGGAGCGTTGGTGAATCGCCTCTTCAAATCCAGAAATGCTCGGTCCGCCTCAGGATTCCAACTGAAGGTTCTGGTACTAGAAGTCAGGGCAGTTAAAGGAGCGGCCACACGGCTGTAATCACGGATAAATCTACGATAGAAATTCGCAAACCCCAGAAACCTCTGGAGCTGCAATCTCGTACCGGGCTGGGCCCAATCCAGAACTGCCCTAACCTTCTCTTGGTCCATCCTAATCGCTCCCCTGGAGATGATGTACCCGAGGAAGGATGTAGTGTGGGCGTGAAATTCACACTTCTCGGCCTTCACAAACAGGCGATTCTCCAACAATCGCTGCAGAACCTGCTTGACATGCTGGACGTGGCTGGAAAGCTCCTTAGAGAAGATTAGAATGTCATCCAGGTAAACGAACACAAAAAGACCGATCATATCTCTCAGGACGTCATTCACCATACTCTGGAACACTGCTGGGGCATTGGTCAGTCCAAACGGCATCACCTGATAATCAAAATGACCCATTGGTGTATTGAAACCAGGCAACCACTCGTCCCCCTCTCTGATCCGGACCAGATGATACGCATTGCGTAGGTCCAGCTTGGTGAACACAGTAGCACCCTGTAAGGAGTCGAAAGCAGAGCTCATCAAGGGCAGGGGATACTTGTTCTTGACCGTGATATCATTCAACCCCCGATAATCAATACAAGGTCGAAGAGAGCCATCCTTTTTACTCAAAGAAGAATCCTGCCCCCAGGGGTGATGACGAGGGACGAATGAGACCAGCAGCTAGGGACTCCTTGATGTAGGTCTCCAAAGCCTCACGTTCAGGTCGGGATATGCTGCATAACCGTCCCTTGGGATAGGCAGCTCCAGGGAACAGGTTTATGGCACAATCATATGGTCGGTGGGGAGGGAGTGACAGAGCCCTCTGCTTACTGAACACTTCCCCCAAATCGTGATATGTCTCAGGAACCAGGGGCAAATCTGGGGGGTTAGCCTCAATAACCCGACTGGGAACAGAATGGGAACAGGCAGTCTTGAGGCAGTTAGCATGACAATCAATGCTCCAACTAGTTACCTTGCCAGTCACCCAATCGAAAGTGGGATTGTGTTCCTTCAGCCAGGTGTATCCAAGGACCAGAGGAACATGGGAAGAAGGCAGAATGAAGAATGAGATAACCTCAGAATGATTCCCTGACAACAGCATCTTAACCGGTTCAGTCCTCATCGTGATATGTGCCAGACTACTACCGCTCAGAGTGGTAGCTTCAATGGCTTCCGGTAATCGCTCCTTGGAAAGCCCCAGCTGTTCCACCACGTCGGCATCAATAAAGCTTCCATCGGCACCTGAATCGACGAAAGCGTTAATCGCTAAACTCTGATTCCTGTTCATGAGGGTAGCCGGGAAACGGGGGTCTGACAGGGGTATTGAGAGGTTGAAACTGGCTCGCTAAAAGTCCTCCCAACTTTAGCGAGCCGAGCAGTTTGACGGCCGCTGGGAACAAGTGGAGATGTAATGTCCCGAACTACCACAGTAGAGGCAGCGGTTGGTCTTACGTCTATGTTGGCGCTCCTCCTTGGTTAACCCGTGCCGCCCCACTTGCATGGGTTCAGAATCTGGAGGCAGGACCTCTCCACTAATCCCGTGTGGTGGACAATGATCGACGCATTCTGGTCCACCTCCTGACCCGACTGGAAACTGAGAAGCTGATTGATTGGGCCGGGCCCCATTGCTTCTACCTCCTCTCTCGAACTCTGTTATCCACCCGAATAGACAAAGCTACCAAACTGTCCAGGTCACTAGGCTCCGGATAGGAGATCATCCTCGAGTTGCTCCGACAGCCCCTGGTAAAAGGCCGCTTGCAGTGACTCCTCATTCCACCCACTCTCCACAGCCAATGTCCTGAATTCGATTACGAAGTCGGCAACGCTGCGAGTTCCTTGGCGAAGAGAAAACAGGCGCTTAGCTGCGTCCTTACCTCGGACTGGATGGTCAAACAGCTTCCTCATCTCTGCCGTGAACTGCTGGTATGACGCCATGCAGGTGTCCTGTCGTTCCCATACGGCTGAAGCCCACTCCAGGGCTCTACCACGTAGCAATTCAATAACAAAGGCTATCCCTAGCCTTGTCTGTGTCGTACGAGTGGGGCTGTAGATCGAACACTAATCCACACTGCATAAGAAAGGAACGGCATCTTCCCAAATCCCCTTCATACTTCTCAGGCGTCGGAACCTTGGGCTCACTGAAGGGCACAGCTCCAGAAGCGGCAGGCGAGAGAGGTGAAACCGGTGGTGGATTCTCCACCGGCAAACTGAGCGGAGCCTGGATCTTCGTCAGACTGGTAGAAAAGTTCCGAACCGATAACGCTATCTCCTGTAGTGCCTTGCTGTGTTGTCCCAACATCATTTCCTGATGGGTAATGGCATGGCGAACAGAGTCCAGGTCCGCTGGGTTCATTTATGGCCGGATCGTTCTGTCACGGTTCTCTAAGACCCGAACCCAGAAGCAGACCAGGACAAGGTGAGTTGAACGAATGTGAGTGTTTATTTACAGATAAAAAGATGCAGAATAGTCCAGGAGACGGAGCGGGTGGCGGAGATGAGTAGGTGGTGGTGAAGTGGCAGATGAACTGATGGCACGGCAGGGGTTGGGTGAAGGTTCCGGGAGAATGACTGTAGACAGAAACAAACGGAGGTAAGTACAAGGCAGGTCAACAAGGTGCAAAAAACAACAAAACTAACGCTAGTACTCAGAGGCTGATACGCTGGCAAAACATACTGTTTATGGCTAACGATCCGGCAGGGAATGGATGTCAGGTCAGAGCTTATGAAGGGGTGATGATCAGGACCAGGTGTGCCGAAGCTGATGAGAAGCAGGTGCGGGTAATCGAGAGATCACCCGCCTAGCAACGTCGCCCGGCAACCGGACAGGGGGCGTTCAGGCACCGTCGGGAAACAGGAGATTCAGAGTGAAAAACGGCAACACAGGCAGGAACAGACTCAGGACGCAGGGTTCATGACAGTACCCCCCCTCCGACGAACGCCACCGGGCGGACTACCCGGAGCGCCAGGATGGAGGCGGTAGAAGTCACAAAGGAGGTCAGCATCAAGGATCTGACGCCGAGGAATCCAACTCCTCAGGACCATACCCCTCCCAGTCCACGAGATACTGGAAACCCCAGCCCCGCAGTCTGGAATCCATGATGCGGCGCACCGTGTAGACAGGACCTCCTCCGATCATCCGAGGAGGAGGAGGTGGAGGGGGCAACAGAGGGCTGAGGAGAACAGGCTTGAGGCAGGAGACATGGAAGGTGGGATGGACTCTGAGCGTACTAGGCAACTTGAGTCGAACCACAACAAGATCAAGCACTCTCTCCACCACAAACGGACCAATGAACCTCGGCGACAGTTTCCTTGACTCAGTCCGCAGAGGAAGGTCCCGTGTAGCCAACCTGACCCTATCTCCGATTGCATAAGCGGGAGCTGGAATACGGCGACGATTCGCCTGGAGCTGATACCGGTCAGAAACTCTAAGGAGGGCCTTTCTGGCCCGATGCCAGGTCCGGTGGCAACGACGAATGTGGGCCTGGACAGAGGGAACCGAGAGATCTTTCTCCTGAGAAGGAAACAAGGGGGGTTGGTAGCCGTATAGGCACTGGAAGGGAGACATCCCAGTGGCAGAAGTAGGGAGAGTATTGTGAGCATACTCAACCCAAGGCAACTGATAGGCCCAAGAGGTGGGGTTGGAGGAAACAAGGCAGCGCAGCGTGGATTCCATCTTCTGGTTGGCTCTCTCCGCCTGTCCATTAGATTGGGGGTGAAATCCAGATGTGAGACTGACGGTAGCTCCAATGGCCAAACAGAAGGATTTCCAGACAGCAGAGGTGAACTGAGGGCCACGGTCGGAAACTATGTCACTGGGCAATCCGTGGACCCTGAAAATCTCCCTAACCAGGATTTTGGACATCTCAGAGGCAGAGGGAAGCTTGGAGATGGGCACAAAGTGGGCGAACTTGCTGAATCGGTCCACAATAGTCAGAATGACCGTGTTCCCCTCAGAAGAGGGCAACCCAGTGACAAAGTCCAGGGCCAGATGCGACCATGGTCGCCGGGGGATCGGTAGGGGGTGAAGAAGTCCAGAGCTGGGCCGATTGGCACTCTTGTTCTGCGCACAAACTGGACAGGCAGCAACAAACCGCCGAGTATCTTCTCCCATGGCAGGCCACCAAAATAGTCTGCGTAGAAGCGCCATCGTCCGAGCCACGCCAGGGTGACAAGCCATCTTGCTGGCGTGGGACCATTGGAGGACAGCCGAACGAACCGACTCAGGCACAAACAACCGACCGGGTGGACCGTTACCGGGGCCGGGCTGCGTCTGAAGGGCCGCCATAACCTCCTCCTCAATCCTCCACATAACGGCTCCCACGACAAGGTTCCGGGGAAGAATCGTCTCAGTCTTGGCCCCACTCTCCTCCGTCTTGGAGAACATCCAGGACAAGGCGTCCGCCTTGCCGTTCTTAGACCCCGGTCGGAACGTCAAGGTAAAATTAAAGCGTCCAAAAAACAACGACCACCTGGCCTGACGGGAGTTGAGACGCTTAGCCGATTGCACGTAAGCAAGATTCTTGTGGTCAGTCCAGACAACAAACGGTTGCTCCGCCCCCTCCAACCAGTGGCGCCACTCCTCCAAGGCAAGTTTCACCGCAAGGAGCTCCCGGTTACCCACATCGTAGTTCCTCTCCGTGAGACGAAAGACGACGAGAGTAGTAGGCGCAGGGATGGAGTTTACCGTCAGTGGAGCATCGCTGGGACAGGATGGCGCCAACCCCCACATCAGACGCATCCACTTCAACGACAAACTGACGAGCAGTGTCAGGTTGAGAGAGAATCGGAGTGTTGGTGAATCGCCTCTTCAAATCCAGAAATGCTCGGTCCGCCTCAGGATTCCAACTGAAGGTTCTGGTACTAGAAGTCAGGGCAGTTAAAGGAGCGGCCACACGGCTGTAATCACGGATAAATCTACGATAGAAATTCGCAAACCCCAGAAACCTCTGGAGCTGCAATCTCGTACCGGGCTGGGCCCAATCCAGAACTGCCCTAACCTTCTCTTGGTCCATCCTAATCGCTCCCCTGGAGATGATGTACCCGAGGAAGGATGTAGTGTGGGCGTGAAATTCACACTTCTCGGCCTTCACAAACAGGCGATTCTCCAACAATCGCTGCAGAACCTGCTTGACATGCTGGACGTGGCTGGAAAGCTCCTTAGAGAAGATTAGAATGTCATCCAGGTAAACGAACACAAAAAGACCGATCATATCTCTCAGGACGTCATTCACCATACTCTGGAACACTGCTGGGGCATTGGTCAGTCCAAACGGCATCACCTGATACTCAAAATGACCCATTGGTGTATTGAAACCAGGCAACCACTCGTCCCCCTCTCTGATCCGGACCAGATGATACGCATTGCGTAGGTCCAGCTTGGTGAACACAGTAGCACCCTGTAAGGAGTCGAAAGCAGAGCTCATCAAGGGCAGGGGGATACTTGTTCTTGACCGTGATATCATTCAACCCCCGATAATCAATACAAGGTCGAAGAGAGCCATCCTTTTTACTCAAAGAAGAATCCTGCCCCCAGGGGTGATGACGAGGGACGAATGAGACCAGCAGCTAGGGACTCCTTGATGTAGGTCTCCAAAGCCTCACGTTCAGGTCGGGATATGCTGCATAACCGTCCCTTGGGATAGGCAGCTCCAGGGAACAGGTTTATGGCACAATCATATGGTCGGTGGGGAGGGAGTGACAGAGCCCTCTGCTTACTGAACACTTCCCCCAAATCGTGATATGTCTCAGGAACCAGGGGCAAATCTGGGGGGTTAGCCTCAATAACCCGACTGGGAACAGAATGGGAACAGGCAGTCTTGAGGCAGTTAGCATGACAATCAATGCTCCAACTAGTTACCTTGCCAGTCACCCAATCGAAAGTGGGATTGTGTTCCTTCAGCCAGGTGTATCCAAGGACCAGAGGAACATGGGAAGAAGGCAGAATGAAGAATGAGATAACCTCAGAATGATTCCCTGACAACAGCATCTTAACCGGTTCAGTCCTCATCGTGATATGTGCCAGACTACTACCGCTCAGAGTGGTAGCTTCAATGGCTTCCGGTAATCGCTCCTTGGAAAGCCCCAGCTGT
Organism: Coregonus clupeaformis; assembly: GCF_020615455.1. Classification (NCBI taxonomy): domain Eukaryota; kingdom Metazoa; phylum Chordata; class Actinopteri; order Salmoniformes; family Salmonidae; genus Coregonus; species Coregonus clupeaformis. The sequence goes on from NW_025534316.1 coordinate 186,343, forward strand.
TCCACCACGTCGGCATCAATAAAGCTTCCATCGGCACCTGAATCGACGAAAGCGTTAATCGCTAAACTCTGATTCCTGTTCATGAGGGTAGCCGGGAAACGGGGTCTGACAGGGGTATTGAGAGGTTGAAACTGGCTCGCTAAAAGTCCTCCCAACTTTAGCGAGCCGAGCAGTTTGACGGCCGCTGGGAACAAGTGGAGATGTAATGTCCCGAACTACCACAGTAGAGGCAGCGGTTGGTCTTACGTCTATGTTGGCGCTCCTCCTTGGTTAACCCGTGCCGCCCCACTTGCATGGGTTCAGAATCTGGAGGCAGGACCTCTCCACTAATCCCGTGTGGTGGACAATGATCGACGCATTCTGGTCCACCTCCTGACCCGACTGGAAACTGAGAAGCTGATTGATTGGACGGGCCCCATTGCTTCTACCTCCTCTCTCGAACTCTGTTATCCACCCGAATAGACAAAGCTACCAAACTGTCCAGGTCACTAGGCTCCGGATAGGAGATCATCCTCGAGTTGCTCCGACAGCCCCTGGTAAAAGGCCGCTTGCAGTGACTCCTCATTCCACCCACTCTCCACAGCCAATGTCCTGAATTCGATTACGAAGTCGGCAACGCTGCGAGTTCCTTGGCGAAGAGAAAACAGGCGCTTAGCTGCGTCCTTACCTCGGACTGGATGGTCAAACAGCTTCCTCATCTCTGCCGTGAACTGCTGGTATGACGCCATGCAGGTGTCCTGTCGTTCCCATACGGCTGAAGCCCACTCCAGGGCTCTACCACGTAGCAATTCAATAACAAAGGCTATCCTAGCCTTGTCTGTGTCGTACGAGTGGGGCTGTAGATCGAACACTAATCCACACTGCATAAGAAAGGAACGGCATCTTCCCAAATCCCCTTCATACTTCTCAGGCGTCGGAACCTTGGGCTCACTGAAGGGCACAGCTCCAGAAGCGGCAGGCGAGAGAGGTGAAACCGGTGGTGGATTCTCCACCGGCAAACTGAGCGGAGCCTGGATCTTCGTCAGACTGGTAGAAAAGTTCCGAACCGATAACGCTATCTCCTGTAGTGCCTTGCTGTGTTGTCCCAACATCATTTCCTGATGGGTAATGGCATGGCGAACAGAGTCCAGGTCCGCTGGGTTCATTTATGGCCGGATCGTTCTGTCACGGTTCTCTAAGACCGAACCCAGAAGCAGACCAGGACAAGGTGAGTTGAACGAATGTGAGTGTTTATTTACAGATAAAAAGATGCAGAATAGTCCAGGAGACGGAGCGGGTGGCGGAGATGAGTAGGTGGTGGTGAAGTGGCAGATGAACTGATGGCACGGCAGGGGTTGGGTGAAGGTTCCGGGAGAATGACTGTAGACAGAAACAAACGGAGGTAAGTACAAGGCAGGTCAACAAGGTGCAAAAAACAACAAAACTAACGCTAGTACTCAGAAGCTGATACGCTGGCAAAACATACTGTTTATGGCTAACGATCCAGCAGGGAATGGATGTCAGGTCAGAGCTTATGAAGGGGTGATGATCAGGACCAGGTGTGCCGAAGCTGATGAGAAGCAGGTGCGGGTAATCGAGAGATCACCCGCCTAGCAATGTCGCCCGGCAACCGGACAGGGTGCGTTCAGGCACCTTCGGGAAACAGGAGATTCAGAGAAGAAAAACGGCAACACAGGCAGGAACACACTCAGGACGCAGGGTTCATGACACAGGGTTGGAAAGTAATAAAGGGGAATATATATATAAAAAACATGGGGGATTGGAAGTGATGCAGACAATTACATTGATGGAAGTTACAATCTATCTGCAATATAAAGCTGATCTACCCCCATGAAAAAAAACCAATAAAAAAAACCAATACAACAACAGAGAGTGTGTGTTAGTGTCGTCACAGTGCCGTTCCATGATCTACCCCTCAAAAAAATAAAAAATAAAATAATAATAATAATAATAGTCTATTTTTTAAAACACAAACACACACACACACACACACACACAAACACACAGACCACACACACACACACACACACACACACACACACACACACACACACACACACAAACACACATACCACACACACACACACACACACACACACACACACACACACACACACACACACACACACACACAAACGACACACACACACAAACACTGAACAACACCACATCTGGAGACTATCTGATAATTGTGGATCTCACAGGTAGTGGTATTTCAACAATTTTTGAAAATTGAACAAATGGGAAAAGAGCCATTTCAAAGCCTGGGAAAATGACTTTCAGATGAATGCAAGAAAGTGAGGTATTCTCCTGGCTGCCAAATGACCTAAAGGTGTTACCTTCATTCCTCCCTCTCTCCCTCCTCCCTCCTCCCTCCTCCCTCCTCTCTCCCTCTCCCACCTCCCTCCTCCCTCCTCCCTCCTCCCTCCTCTCTCCCTCCTCCCTCCTCCCCTCTCCCTCCTCCCTCCTCCCTCCCTCTCTCTCTCCCTCCTCCCTCTCTCCCTCTTTCCCTCCTCCCTCTCTCCCTCCTCTCTCCTCCCTCCCTCCCTCCTCTCTCCCTCCTCCCTCCTCTCTCCCTCCTCCCTCCTCCTCTCTCCCTCCTCCCTCCTCCCTCCTCCCTCTCTCCCTCCTCCCTCCTCCCTCCCTCTCTCCCTCCTCCCTCCTCCCTCTCTCCCTCCTCCCTCCCTCTCTCCCTCCTCCCTCCTCCGTATCTCCCTCCTCCCTCCCCCCTCATCCCTATCTCCCTCCCTCTCTCCCTCCTCCCTCTCTCCCTCATCCCTCCTCCCTCCTCTCTCCCTCCTCTCTCCTTCCTCCCTCCTCCTCTCTTCTCCTCCCTCCTCCCTCCTCATCTCTTCTCCTCCCTCCTCCCTCCTCCCTCCTCCCTCATCCTTCTCTCCCTCCTCCCTCCTCCCTCCTCCCTCCTCCCTCATCCTTCTCTCCCTCCTCCCTCCTCCCTCCCTCTCTCCCTCCTCCGTCCTCCCTCCTCCCTCTCTCCCTCCTCCCTCTCTCTCTCCCTCTCTCCCTCCTCCCTCCTCTCTCCCACCTCCCTCCCTCCTCCTCTCTCCCTCTTCCATCCTCCCACCTCCCTCCTCCTCTCTCCCTCCTCCTCTCTCCCTCCTCCCTCCTCCCTCCTCCTCTCTCCCTCCTCCTCTCTCCCTCCTCCTCTCTCCCTCCTCCTCTCTCCCTCCTCCTCTCTCCCTCCTCCTTCAGGATATGGCTCATATTTAGAAGTTACGTTTCTCTCCCTGTAATACTATGTATGGTTAACCCTAACCCTATGTATGTAGCAACCAAAAAGTCTCTGCAGTAACAAGTCGACTAAACTCTCTCTTTCTCTCACACACACACAGACACACACACACACAGTCTTGTAGAGCTAAACTTGTGGGGACATTCAATTCAGTCCCATTCAAAATCCTATTTCCTTTAATACAAACACACACACACACACGAACATAGAGACAGTATAAGACAAGTTCCCACATTTCCCTCAGTTTACATTCCAGTGTATCTGTCCTGTCTTCTGTCTGTACCCTGTGAGACCACTGAGCTGCCCAACACCATGACTCAGGGAGGCTGTACAGTGAGGGAAAAAAGTATTTGATCCCCTGCTGATTTTGTACGTTTGCCCACTGACAAAGAAATGATCAGTCTATAATTTTATAATTTTTATTTGAACAGTGAGAGACAGAATAACAACAACAAAATCCAGAAAAACGCATGTCAAAAATGTTATAAATTGATTAGCATTTTAATGAGGGAAATAAGTATTTGACCCCCTCTCAATCAGAAAGATTTCTGGCTCCCAGGTGTCTTTTATACAGGTAACGAGCTGAGATTAGGAGCACACTCTTAAAAGGAGTGCTCCTAATCTCAGCTTGTTACCTGTATAAAAGACACCTGTCCACAGAAGCAATCAATCAATCAGATTCCAAACTCTCCACCATGGCCAAGACCAAAGAGCTCTCCAAGAATGTCAGGGACAAGATTGTAGACCTACACAAGGCTAGAATGGGCTACAAAACCATCGCCAAGCAGGTGACAACAGTTGGTGCGATTATTCGCAAATGGAAGAAACACAAAATAACTGTCAATCTCCCTCGGCCTGTGGCTCCATGCAAGATCTCACCTCGTGGAGTTTTTGACATGCGTTTTTCTGGATTGTTTTGTTGTTATTCTGTCTCTCACTGTTCAAATAAACCTACCATTAAAATTATAGACTAATCATGTCTTTGTCAGTGGGCAAACGTACAAAATCAGCAGGGGATCAAATACTTTTTTCCCTCACTGTATGTGTGTGTAACCATGTGTGTATATGTGCCACTCAGAATGCCTCACCAACACATAGCTTCAGTCTGAGTGGTTTTCATTTTTTATTTTAATATTTTTTTTAGGGGTGTGTTTGAATGTTGCTGCTGGTATTAATATTAGAACAGGTCCTCTGTAGTATTTACACCACAGTATAACAGTAGAACTCTAAAGCTGATAGAAATGGCTACAGTGTTTACACCACAGTATAACAGTAGAACTCTAAAGCTGATAGAAATGGCCACAGTGTTTACACCACAGTAGAACAGTAGAACTCTAAAGCTGATAGAAATGGCCACAGTGTTTACACCACAGTATAACAGTAGAACTCTAAAGCTGATAGAAATGGCCACAGTGTTTACACCACAGTAGAACAGTAGAACTCTAAAGCTGATAGAAATGGCCACAGTGTTTACACCACAGTAGAACAGTAGAACTCTAAAGCTGATAGAAATGGCCACAGTGTTTACACCACAGTATAACAGTAGAACTCTAAAGCTGATAGAAATGGCCACAGTGTTTACACCACTGAAGAACAGTAGAACTCTAACGCTGATAGAAATGGCCACAGTGTTTACACCACAGTATAACAGTAGAACTCTAAAGCAGATAGAAATGGCCACAGTGTTTACACCACAGTATAACAGTAGAACTCTAAAGCTGATAGAAATGGCTACAGTGTTTACACCACAGTATAACAGTAGAACTCTAAAGCTGATAGAAATGGCCACAGTGATTACACCACAGTAGAACAGTAGAACTCTAAAGCTGATAGAAATGGCCACAGTGTTTACACCACAGAAGAACAGTAGAACTCTAACGCTGATAGAAATGGCCACAGTGTTTACACCACAGTAGAACAGTAGAACTCTAAAGCTGATAGAAATGGCCACAGTGTTTACACCACAGTAGAACAGTAGAACTCTAACGCTGATAGAAATGGCCACAGTGTTTACACCACAGTAGAACAGTATAACTCTAAAGCTGATAGAAATGGCCACAGTGTTTACACTACAGTAGAACAGTATAACTCTAAAGCTGATAGAAATGGCCACAGTGTTTACACCACAGTAGAACAGTAGAACTCTAATGCTGATAGAAATGGCCACAGTGTTTACACCACAGTATAACAGTAGAACTCTAATGCTGATAGAAATGGCCACAGTGTTTACACCACAGTAGAACAGTAGAACTCTAAAGCTGATAGAAATGGCCACAGTGTTTACACCACTGAAGAACAGTAGAACTCTAACGCTGATAGAAATGGCCACAGTGTTTACACCACAGTAGAACAGTAGAACTCTAATGCTGATAGAAATGGCCACAGTGTTTACACCACAGTAGAACAATAGAACGTTAAAGCTGATAGAAATGGCCACAGTGTTTACACCACAGTATAACAGTAGAACTCTAAAGCTGATAGAAATGGCCACAGTGTTTACACCACAGAAGAACAGTAGAACTCTAACGCTGATAGAAATGGCCTCAGGTAGAACCACTCTACCATTCCATGAATTCTCATTCTATGAGTGTCTCACTATAATCACACCATAATCTGTTTCTCTTAGGTTGGGGCTGCAGGCTTCTGGCTACTATGGAAATCAGACTCTTTGATTGCATCCCAAAATGGCACCCTATTGCCTATGTAGTAAAATACTTTTTACAAGTGCCACAGAGAGTAGGGTGCCATTTGGAATGTAAGTTCTCTCTCAGATTGGAATCCAGGCTTAAGGATACTACGTAAAGGGTAATTACCTATTATAATTATATAAAAGGTATATTCTAATGGAATATTCTATTTTCTAATTCTACACACCATAGTCTGTCTCTCAGGTTGGGCTGGAGTCCGGTGTGGAAAGGAGAGTCTGTCTCTCAATAGGAATTCCTTGTTGAATAAAGGTCAAGAGCAGGACAGCCAGCAACCCTTCCTCTGTTTCCAGTCAACAGAACTGTCACAATGACCATGGTCTAACCATCCTAACAGAACTGTCACAATGACCATGGTCTAACCATCCTAACAGAACTGTCACAATGACCATGGTCTAACCATCCTTACAGAAAAACCCAAACTGTGTTTGTGTGTGTGTGTATGTGTATATGATGGAGTTTGTTTGACTGAGTTGCTGGTATCTTCTCACGTTGTGTGGTTCATTAACATAATATTCTCCATCAGATTACTCATAGTATCTCAGGAGCATCTGAAACCAAGAGCCCAGTAAAGTGTGTAGTGTGCTGCCCCCTTGTGGTCAGATGCACCACTACACCACTACACTACACAACTACACCATTACACTACAGAACTCAACCACCACTACACTACACTACACAACTACACCATTACACTACAGAACTCAACCACCACTACACTACACTACACAACTACACCATTACACTACAGAACTCAACCACCACTACACTACACTACACAACTACACCATTACACTACAGAACTCAACCACCACTACACCACTACACTACACAACTACACCATTACACTACAGAACTCAACCACCACTACACTACACTACACAACTACACCATTACACTACAGAACTCAACCACCACTACACTACACTACACAACTACACCATTACACTACAGAACTCAACCACCACTACACTACACTACACAACTACACCATTACACTACAGAACTCAACCACCACTACACTACACTACACTACACAACTACACCATTACACTACAGAACTCAACCACCACTACACTACACTACACAACTACACCATTACACTACAGAACTCAACCACCACTACACTACACTACACAACTACACCATTACACTACAGAACTCAACCACCACTACACTACACTACACAACTACACCATTACACTACAGAACTCAACCACCACTACACTACACTACACAACTACACCATTACACTACAGAACTCAACCACCACTACACTACACTACACCACTACACCACTACACTACACAACTACACCATTACACTACAGAACTCAACCATCACTACACTACACAACTACACAACCACTACACTACTCAACTACACCACCACTACACTACTCAACTACACAACCACTACACTACGCAACTACACCACCACTACACCACAACTACACCATTACACTACAGAACTCAACCACCACTACACTACACAACTACACAACCACTACAATACGCAACTACACCACCACTACACTACACAACTACACAACCACTACAATACGCAAATACACCACCACTACACTACACAACTACACAACCACTACACTACACAACTACACCACCACTACACTACGCAACTACACCACCACTACACTACACAACTACACCATCACTACACCACACAACAACACCATTACATTACCCAACTACACCACCATACTACACAACTACACCACCAATACACTACACAACTACACCATTACACTCCACAACTACACCATTACATTTCACAACTACACCACCACTACACTACACAACTACACCATCACTACACTACACACTTACACCACTACTACACAACTACACCACCACCACTACAGAACTATGCCATAACTACTCAACAAAACTACTACTACACAACACAACTACACCACCCCTACACCACCATTAAACCACTACTACAACAACTACACCACCACTACAACACTACACCACCACTACACTACACAACTAAACCACTACACAACCACACCACCACTACACAACTAAGCTACCACTACATCACCACTACACCACAAAAACCACCACACTACCACCACGCTACACAACTACACCACAACAACACCACCACACCACCGCTACACAACCACTACACCACTACAATACTACACCACTGCCAAACCACCACTACACCACTACACCACCACTACACCACTACAACACCACTACACCACCACTACACCACTACAACACCATTACACCACCACCACTACACCACTACACCACCACTACACCACTACACCACCACTACACCACTACACCACCACTACACCACTACAACACCATTACACCACCACCACTACACCACCACTACACCACTACACCACCACTACACCACTACACCACTACACCACCACTACACCACTACACCACCACTACACCACCACTACACCACCACTACACAACTACACCACCAATAAACCACTACACCAACACTACACCACCAATACACTGCTCAACAACACCACCACTACACCACCATCAGTACACTACACAACCACACCACCACTACACTGCTCAACTACACAATCACTACACCACTACACAACCACCACTACACCACCACACCATTACACCACCACACCATTACACCACTACACTATTACAACTACACCACAACACCACTACACAACCACAAATACACCACCACTACACTACCACAACCACCACTACACCAATACAACACCATTACACCACCACCACTACACCTCTACAACACCACCACTACAACACCACTACACCACTACAACACCATTACACCACCACCACTACACCACTACACCACCACCACTACACCACCACTACACCACCACCACTACACCACTACACCACTACTACACCACTACACATTAGCATCTGAATTAATGTCCCACTCCCCAAAAGCGGCAGCTCTAGCTTTAGCTCAGTGTGGATGTTGCCTGTAATCCGTGGCTTCTGGTTGGGATTAGCTCAGTGCGGATGTTGCCTGTAATCCATGGCTTCTGGTTGGGATTAGCCCAGTGCGGATGTTGCCTGTAATCCATGGCTTCTGGTTGGGATTAGCTCAGTGCGGATGTTGCCTGTAATCCATGGCTTCTCGTTGGGATTAGCCCAGTGCGGATGTTGCCTGTAATCCATGGCTTCTGGTTGGGATTAGCTCAGTGCGGATGTTGCCTGTAATCCATGGCTTCTGGTTGGGATTAGCTCAGTGTGGATGTTGCCTGTAATCCATGGCTTCTGGTTGGGATTAGCTCAGTGTGGATGTTGCCTGTAATCCATGGCTTCTGGTTGGGATTAGCTCAGTGTGGATGTTGCCTGTAATCCATGGCTTCTGGTTGGGATTAGCTCAGTGTGGATGTTGCCTGTAATCCATGGCTTCTGGTTGGGATTAGCCCAGTGCGGATGTTGCCTGTAATCCATGGCTTCTGGTTGGGATTAGCTCAGTGCGGATGTTGCCTGTAATCCATGGCTTCTGGTTGGGATTAGCTCAGTGCGGATGTTGCCTGTAACCCGTGGCTTCTGGTTGGGATTAGCTCAGTGTGGATGTTGCCTGTAATCCATGGCTTCTGGTTGGGATTAACTCAGTGCGGATGTTGCCTGTAACCCGTGGCTTCTGGTTGGGATTAGCTCAGTGCGGATGTTGCCTGTAATCCATGGCTTCTGGTTGGGATTAGCCCAGTGCGGATGTTGCCTGTAATCCATGGATTCTGGTTGGGATTAGCTCAGTGTGGATGTTGCCTGTAATCCATGGCTTCTGGTTGGGATTAGCTCAGTGCGGATGTTGCCTGTAATCCGTGGCTTCTGGTTGGGATTAGCTCAGTGTGGATGTTGCCTGTAATCCGTGGCTTCTGGTTGGGATTAGCTCAGTGTGGATGTTGCCCGTAATCCGTGGCTTCTGGTTGGGATTAGCTCAGTGTGGATGTTGCCTGTAATCCGTGGCTTCTGGTTGGGATTAGCTCAGTGTGGATGTTGCCTGTAATCCGTGGCTTCTGGTTGGGATTAGCTCAGTGTGGATGTTGCCTGTAATCCATGGCTTCTGGTTGGGATTAGCCCAGTGAGGATGTTGCCTGTAATCCATGGCTTCTGGTTGGGATATGTAGGTATGGTCACTGTGGAGACGACGTCGTCGATGAATCTGATGACTGTTGTGGTGATGTCCTACAGTTCTTCAGATCACGTGGACAGGATATCAACCAGTATATTCTCCTGGTCTGCGATAATCAATATGTCTTTCGTTTCTGACTAATTGAATTAGAAGTTTTCGTCCAAATCGAGGTTAGTGATAGCTGTTCTGATCACTAAGCTCTTTTCGGTCATAGGAAATAATATTATGTACAAAAAAAGTTAAGATCAGAGCAAAAAAAATACACAAAATAACGGCCGCCATTCACTCAGTCACTATCTGTTCCTGTTGCTCTCTGTGGCTAGAACATGATTGGGGCTTTTCCATTCTCTACATGCTTCCATTCTGTTCCTGCTGCTCTCTGTGTGGTGCTTTGGGTCCAGCCTACACTTACTAACCAGATAACGCCCCTGTCCCTCTCTGGTTGTCCCAAGGCCCCTTGTCCCAAGGCCCTTGTCTCTCTGTGGTTGTCCCCAGGCCCCTGTCCCTCTCTGGTTGTCCCCAGGCCCCTGTCTGTCTTGATGGTTGTCCCCAAGCCACTATCTCTCTCTGTGGTTGTCCCCAGGCCCCTGTCTCTCTGAGGTTGTCTACAGGCCCCTGTCTCTCTGTGGTTGTCCCCAGGCCCCTGTCTCTCTGAGGTTTTCCCCAGGCCCCTGTCTCTCTGTGGTTGTCCCCAGGCCCCTGTCTCACTGTGGTTGTCCCCAGACCCCTGTCTCTCTTGATGGTTGTCCCCAGGCCCTTGTCTCTCTTGGTGGTTATCCCCAGGCCCCTGTCTCTCTTGGTGGTTGTCCCCGGGCCCCTGTCTCTCTGAGGCCCAGCGGAAGAGCACTTCAGATGGGGAGGAGAGGAGGGGAGGAGGAGAGCAGGAGAGGAGGGGAGGGGGGCGGAGAGGAGGGGAGGAGGCAGAGGGAGGTAGGGGAGGAGAGGAGGGGAGGAGGACAGCAGGAGAGAAGGGGAGGGGGGAGGAGAGGAGGGGAGGAGGACAGCAGGAGAGGAGGGGAGGGGAGAGGAGAGGAGGGGAGAAGGAGAGCAGGATTGGAGGGGAGGGGGAGGAGAGGAGGGGAGGAGGAGAGGAGGGGAGGGGAGGACGAGAAGTAACCCTACCCCTCATTACTCCTCGTTCTATTAACTCTATCCTTCATTAGGCTCTACACCACAACAGGCTCCTGTTCTCCCCACCTGTCCCCACCTGGCCTCCTGTTCTCCCCCTGTTCTCCCCCTAACTCCCTCCTTTTCTCTCTGCTAGTTATCAGGTGTCCTTGGCTTTTTGTCGGTTTCTTTGTCTGAGGGAACAAAGACTCTCTCCCTTTCTATCTACCTCTCGTTCTCTCTCTTTCTATCTCTCTTTCTCACTGTCTCTAACTCTCACTCTAACTCTCTATTTACCAAATTCCCCTGCCCTAATGGCATGTCTGGCTTTACTTCTTGTGTTGTAAAACATATATTCACCCATACAGAGGAGAGAGACATAGATTAAGTTCCTCTAAATTAATTGTCCTATCCTTCAAAACTTCCCTTTAGACTCCCATATGTTTTTTGCTTATCGTCTATCCATATTTAGCTGACATTTATGTTGTATTCAGGTGTATATTCTCTCTCTCTAACTCTCTCTCCATGCTGTCACTTTCACTTTTCCACTCAAGCTTAACATTGTTGTCATCTATCACCCACCAGGTGCCCTCAGAGAGTTCCTCAATGAACTTGACACATCAATAAGCTAATTTCCTGACAATGGATTGGCGTACTTGGCGACTTCAACCTCCCAACGTCTGCCTTTGATTAATTTATTTCCAACTTTTTCTTTCCCCTCCTTGCCTCTTTTGACCGAACCCTTTCACCAGTCCCCTCCCACTCACAAGGCAGGCAATACGCGTGACCTCATCTTCATTAGAGGCTGTTCTCCCACTAATTTCACTGCAACCCCCCCTCCAGGTCTCTGATCACTACTTTGTTTCCTTTTCTGTCTCCCTTTCCTCCAACACTAACCACTCAGCCCCTACCCAGATGGCAATGCGCCATCGCAATCTTCGCTGTCTCTCTCCCACTACTCTCTCCTCTTCTATCCTATCATCTCTCCCTTCTGCTAAATCCTTCTCCCCCCAATCTCGTGATTCTGCCTCTTCGACCCTAATCTCCTCCCTTTTCTCATCCTATGACTCAAACTGTCCCCTTTCCTTCTGGCCGGCTCATGCCCTCCCCTCATGCTCTGTGGCTGAGTGACTCATTGCGAGCTTACAGAACAGGGCTGAGTGACTCATTGCGAGCTTACAGAACAGGGCTGAGTGACTCATTGCGAGCTTACAGAACAGGGCTGCGGGCAGCTGTCCCCTTACCTCCCGGCCGGCTTGGCCCTCTCCTCCTGCTCCATGGCTGAGTGACTCATTGCGAGCTTACAGAACAGGGCTGAGTGACTCATTGCGAGTTTACAGAACAGGGCTGAGTGACTCATTGCAAGCTTACAGAACAGGGCTGAGTGACTCATTGCGAGTTTACAGAACAGGGCTGAGTGACTCATTGCGAGTTTACAGAACAGGGCTGAGTGACTCATTGTGAGCTTACAGAACAGGGCTGAGTGACTCATTGCGAGCTTACAGAACAGGGCTGAGTGACTCATTGCGAGTTTACAGAACAGGGCTGAGTGACTCATTGTGAGCTTACAGAACAGGGCTGGTGGCAGCTGAGCAAAAATGGAGGAAAACTAAACTTCCGGAGGACCTATCATCCTTTCCCTCCCTCCTCTCTACCTCCTCTTCCTCTGTATCTGCTGCTAAAGCCATCCTTTCACTCCCTCCTCTCTACCTCCTCTTCCTCTGTATCTGCTGCTAAAGCCATCCTTTCACTCCCTCCTCTCTACCTCCTCTTCCTCTGTATCTGCTGCTAAAGCCATCCTTTCACTCCCTCCTCTCTACCTCCTCTTCCTCTGTATCTGCTGCTAAAGCCATCCTTTCACTCCCTCCTCTCTACCTCCTCTTCCTCTGTATCTGCTGCTAAAGCCATCCTTTCACTCCCTCCTCTCTACCTTCTCTTCCTCTGTATCTGCTGCTAAAGCCATCCTTTCACTCCCTCCTCTCTACCTTCTCTTCCTCTGTATCTGCTGCTAAAGCCATCCTTTCCTCCCTCCTCTCTACCTTCTCTTCCTCTGTATCTGCTGCTAAAGCCATCCTTTCACTCCCTCCTCTCTACCTTCTCTTCCTCTGTATCTGCTGCTAAAGCCATCCTTTCACTCCCTCCTCTCTACCTTCTCTTCCTCTGTATCTGCTGCTAAAGCCATCCTTTCACTCCCTCCTCTCTACCTCCTCTTCCTCTGTATCTGCTGCTAAAGCCATCCTTTCACTCCCTCCTCTCTACCTTCTCTTCCTCTGTATCTGCTGCTAAAGCCATCCTTTCACTCCCTCCTCTCTACCTTCTCTTCCTCTGTATCTGCTGCTAAAGCCATCCTTTCACTCCCTCCTCTCTACCTTCTCTTCCTCTGTATCTGCTGCTAAAGCCATCCTTTCACTCCCTCCTCTCTACCTTCTCTTCCTCTGTATCTGCTGCTAAAGCCATCCTTTCACTCCCTCCTCTCTACCTTCTCTTCCTCTGTATCTGCTGCTAAAGCCATCCTTTCCCTCCCTCCTCTCTACCTTCTCTTCCTCTGTATCTGCTGTAAAGCCATCCTTTCACTCCCTCCTCTCTACCTTCTCTTCCTCTGTATCTGCTGCTAAAGCCATCCTTTTCACTCCCTCCTCTCTACCTTCTCTTCCTCTGTATCCTGCTAAAGCCATCCTTTCACTCCCTCCTCTCTACCTTCTCTTCCTCTGTATCTGCTGCTAAAAGCCATCCTTTCACTCCCTCCTCTCTACCTTCTCTTCCTCTGTATCTACTGCTAAAGCCATCCTTTACTCCCTCCTCTCTACCTTCTCTTCCTCTGTATCTGCTGCTAAAGCCATCCTTTCACTCCCTCCTCTCTACCTTCTCTTCCTCTGTATCTGCTGCTAAAGCCATCCTTTCCTCCCTCCTCTCTACCTTCTCTTCCTCTGTATCTGCTGCTAAAGCCATCCTTTCACTCCCTCCTCTCTACCTTCTCTTCCTCTGTATCTGCTGCTAAAGCCATCCTTTCACTCCCTCCTCTCTACCTTCTCTTCCTCTGTATCTGCTGCTAAAGCCATCCTTTCACTCCCTCCTCTCTACCTTCTCTTCCTCTGTATCTGCTGCTAAAGCCATCCTTTCCTCCCTCCTCTCTACCTTCTCTTCCTCTGTATCTGCTGCTAAAGCCATCCTTTCACTCCCTCCTCTCTACCTTCTCTTCCTCTGTATCTGCTGCTAAAGCCATCCTTTCACTCCCTCCTCTCTACCTTCTCTTCCTCTGTATCTGCTGCTAAAGCCATCCTTTCACTCCCTCCTCTCTACCTTCTCTTCCTCTGTATCTGCTGCTAAAGCCATCCTTTCACTCCCTCCTCTCTACCTTCTCTTCCTCTGTATCTGCTGCTAAAGCCATCCTTTCACTCCCTCCTCTCTACCTTCTCTTCCTCTGTATCTGCTGCTAAAGCCATCCTTTCACTCCCTCCTCTCTACCTTCTCTTCCTCTGTATCTGCTGCTAAAGCCATCCTTTCACTCCCTCCTCTCTACCTTCTCTTCCTCTGTATCTGCTGCTAAAGCCATCCTTTCACTCCCTCCTCTCTACCTCCTCTTCCTCTGTATCTGCTGCTAAAGCCATCCTTTCCCTCCCTCCTCTCTACCTTCTCTTCCTCTGTATCTGCTGCTAAAGCCATCCTTTCACTCCCTCCTCTCTACCTTCTCTTCCTCTGTATCTGCTGCTAAAGCCATCCTTTCCCTCCCTCCTCTCTACCTTCTCTTCCTCTGTATCTGCTGCTAAAGCCATCCTTTCACTCCCTCCTCTCTACCTTCTCTTCCTCTGTATCTGCTGCTAAAGCCATCCTTTCACTCCCTCCTCTCTACCTTCTCTTCCTCTGTATCTGCTGCTAAAGCCATCCTTTCACTCCCTCCTCTCTACCTTCTCTTCCTCTGTATCTGCTGCTAAAGCCATCCTTTCACTCCCTCCTCTCTACCTTCTCTTCCTCTGTATCTGCTGCTAAAGCCATCCTTTCACTCCCTCCTCTCTACCTTCTCTTCCTCTGTATCTGCTGCTAAAGCCATCCTTTCACTCCCTCCTCTCTACCTTCTCTTCCTCTGTATCTGCTGCTAAAGCCATCCTTTCACTCCCTCCTCTCTACCTTCTCTTCCTCTGTATCTGCTGCTAAAGGTCCATCCTTTCACTCCCTCCTCTCTACCTTCTCTTCCTCTGTATCTGCTGCTAAAGCCATCCTTTCACTCCCTCCTCTCTACCTTCTCTTCCTCTGTATCTGCTGCTAAAGCCATCCTTTCCTCCCTCCTCTCTACCTTCTCTTCCTCTGTATCTGCTGCTAAAGCCATCCTTTCACTCCCTCCTCTCTACCTTCTCTTCCTCTGTATCTGCTGCTAAAGCCATCCTTTCACTCCCTCCTCTCTACCTTCTCTTCCTCTGTATCTGCTGCTAAAGCCATCCTTTCACTCCCTCCTCTCTACCTTCTCTTCCTCTGTATCTGCTGCTAAAGCCATCCTTTCACTCCCTCCTCTCTACCTTCTCTTCCTCTGTATCTGCTGCTAAAGCCATCCTTTCACTCCCTCCTCTCTACCTTCTCTTCCTCTGTATCTGCTGCTAAAGCCATCCTTTCACTCCCTCCTCTCTACCTTCTCTTCCTCTGTATCTGCTGCTAAAGCCATCCTTTCACTCCCTCCTCTCTACCTTCTCTTCCTCTGTATCTGCTGCTAAAGCCATCCTTTCACTCCCTCCTCTCTACCTTCTCTTCCTCTGTATCTGCTGCTAAAGCCATCCTTTCCTCCCTCCTCTCTACCTTCTCTTCCTCTGTATCTGCTGCTAAAGCCATCCTTTCACTCCCTCCTCTCTACCTTCTCTTCCTCTGTATCTGCTGCTAAAGCCATCCTTTCACTCCCTCCTCTCTACCTTCTCTTCCTCTGCATCTGCTGCTAAAGCCATCCTTTCACTCCCTCCTCTCTACCTTCTCTTCCTCTGTATCTGCTGCTAAAGCCATCCTTTCCTCCCTCCTCTCTACCTTCTCTTCCTCTGTATCTGCTGCTAAAGCCATCCTTTCACTCCCTCCTCTCTACCTTCTCTTCCTCTGTATCTGCTGCTAAAGCCATCCTTTCACTCCCTCCTCTCTACCTTCTCTTCCTCTGTATCTGCTGCTAAAGCCATCCTTTCACTCCCTCCTCTCTACCTCCTCTTCCTCTGTATCTGCTGCTAAAGCCATCCTTTCACTCCCTCCTCTCTACCTTCTCTTCCTCTGTATCTGCTGCTAAAGCCATCCTTTCACTCCCTCCTCTCTACCTTCTCTTCCTCTGTATCTGCTGCTAAAGCCATCCTTTCACTCCCTCCTCTCTGTCTTCTCTTCCTCTGTATCTGCTGCTAAAGCCATCCTTTCACTCCCTCCTCTCTACCTCCTCTTCCTCTGTATCTGCTGCTAAAGCCATCCTTTCACTCCCTCCTCTCTGTCTTCTCTTCCTCTGTATCTGCTGCTAAAGCCATCCTTTCCTCCCTCCTCTCTACCTCCTCTTCCTCTGTATCTGCTGCTAAAGCCATCCTTTACTCCCTCCTCTCTACCTCCTCTTCCTCTGTATCTGCTGCTAAAGCCATCCTTTCACTCCCTCCTCTCTACCTCCTCTTCCTCTGTATCTGCTGCTAAAGCCATCCTTTCACTCCCTCCTCTCTACCTCCTCTTCCTCTGTATCTGCTGCTAAAGCCATCCTTTCACTCCCTCCTCTCTACCTTCCCTTCCTCTGTATCTGCTGCTAAAGCCATCCTTTCACTCCCTCCTCTCTGTCTTCTCTTCCTCTGTATCTGCTGCTAAAGCCATCCTTTCACTCCCTCCTCTCTACCTCCTCTTCCTCTGTATCTGCTGCTAAAGCCATCCTTTCACTCCCTCCTCTCTACCTTTTCTTCCTCTGTATCTGCTGCTAAAGCCATCCTTTCACTCCCTCCTCTCTACCTCCTCTTCATATGTATCTGCTGCTAAAGCCATCCTTTCACTCCCTCCTCTCTGTCTTCTCTTCCTCTGTATCTGCTGCTAAAGCCATCCTTTCACTCCCTCCTCTCTACCTCCTCTTCCTCTGTATCTGCTGCTAAAGCCATCCTTTCACTCCCTCCTCTCTACCTCCTCTTCCTCTGTATCTGCTGCTAAAGCCATCCTTTCACTCCCTCCTCTCTACCTCCTCTTCCTCTGTATCTGCTGCTAAAGCCATCCTTTCACTCCCTCCTCTCTACCTTCCCTTCCTCTGTATCTGCTGCTAAAGCCATCCTTTCACTCCCTCCTCTCTGTCTTCTCTTCCTCTGTATCTGCTGCTAAAGCCATCCTTTCACTCCCTCCTCTCTACCTTTTCTTCCTCTGTATCTGCTGCTAAAGCCATCCTTTCACTCCCTCCTCTCTACCTTTTCTTCCTCTGTATCTGCTGCTAAAGCCATCCTTTCCCTCCCTCCTCTCTACCTTTTCTTCCTCTGTATCTGCTGCTAAAGCCATCCTTTCACTCCCTCCTCTCTACCTCCTCTTCCTCTGTATCTGCTGCTAAAGCCATCCTTTCACTCCCTCCTCTCTACCTCCTCTTCCTCTGTATCTGCTGCTAAAGCCACTTTCTATCACTCTAAATGTCAAGCTTCTGCCTCTAACCCTAGGAAACTCTTTTCCACCTTCTCCTCCCTCCTTAATCCTCCCCCCCCTCCCACTCCCTCCTTTGACAAAAAGGTTGACGACATCCGCTACTCATTCACTATTGAGTCAACTGGTTTCACTCACACAGAACTACCCTACACCTTGACCTCTTTCTCCCCTCTCTCTCCAGATGAAATCCTGCGACTAGTGAGGTCTGGCAGCCCGACAACCTGCCCACTCGACCCCATCCCCTCCTCCCTTCTCCAGGCCATCTCAGGAGACCTTCTCCCATTCCTCACTTCCCTCATCAACTCATCCCAACCCTCTGGTTTCAGAATGGCCCGAGTCGCTCCTCAAGAAACCAACACTTGACTCCTCTGACGCCAAAAACTACCAACCCTTTTCAACCAGTCACTCAACCGAGACTACTCTTCTCTGTGTCAAGGAGGCTCTCCACACTGCCAAAGCTGACTCTCTCTCCTCTGTTCTCATCCTCCTAGATCTATCCGCTGCCTTCAACACCGTGAACCATCAGATTCTCCACCCTCTCAGGGCTTGGCGTATCAGGCACACTCTCGGATTGCATCCCACCTGGCATCCTGGCTAGCATTCCACCTGGCATCCTGCCTGGCATCCCACCTGGCATCCCGCCTGGCATCCCACCTGGCATCCTGCCTGGCATCCCACCTGGCATCCCGCCTGGCATCCCACCTGGCATCCCACCTGGCAGGCCGCTAGTACCAGGTGTCATGCAGAGGATCTGTGTCTGCACCACGTCCTCTCACTACTGGTGTCCCCCAGGGCTCGGTTCTAGACCCTCTCCTCTTCTCTCTATACACCAAGTTACTCGGTGGTACTCACATGGTCTCTCATTTTACATTTTTTTACATTTTAGTCATTTAGCAGACGCTCTTATCCAGAGCGACATACAGTTAGTGAGTGCATACATTTTCATACTCTCCTATCATTGCTATGCGGATGACACTCAACTACTTTTCTCCTTCCCCCCTTCTGACACCCAGGTGGCGACACGCATTGCTGCACGCTTGGCAGATGTCTCAAATTGGATGTTGGCCCACCACCTCAAGCTCAACCTCTACAAGACGGAGCTGCTCTTCCTCATGGGGAAGGCCTGCCTACTCCAAGACCTCGACAACTCCACGGTGTCCCCCTCCCAGAGTGCAAAGAACCTTGGCATGACCCTGGACAACACCCTGTCATTTTCTGCAAACATCAAAGCTGTGACTAGCTCCTGCAGGTTCATGCTCTACGACCCTATCTCACACAGGAAGTGGCGCAGGTCCTAATCCAGGCACTTGTCATGTCCCGTCTGGACTAATGTAACTCTCTGTTGGCTGGGCTCCCCGCTTGTGCCATCAAACCCCTGCAACTTATCCAGAACACTGCAGCCCGCCTGGTGTTCAACCTTCCCAAGTTCTCCCATGTCACCCCGCTCCTCCGCACACTCCACTGGCTTCCAGTCGAAGCTCACATCCACTACAAGACCATGGTGCTTACCTACGGAGCAGCAAGAGGAACTGCCCCTCCCTAACCTTCAGGCTATGCTCAAACCCTACACCCCAACCCGAGCGCTCCGTTCTGCCACCTCTGGTCTCTTGGCCCTCCCACCCCTATGCGAGGGAAGCTCCCGCTCAGTCCAGTCCAAGCTCTTCTCTGTCCTGGCACACTAATGGTGGAACCAGCTTCCCCCTGAAGCTAGGACATCAGAGTCCCTGCCCATCTTCCAAAAACATCTGAAACCCTACCTCTTCAAAGAGTATCTTAAGTAATCCCACAGCACCTCTCTCTCGCTCTCTCTCTCTCTCGCTCTCTCTCTCTCCTTCTGTCTCTCTGTTTCTCTCTCTCCTCTTTCTCTACCCTTTCTCTCTCTCTCTCTCTCTCTCTCTCTCTCTCTCTCTCTCTCTCTCTCTCCTTCTCTCTCTCTCGCTCTCATTCTCTCTCTCCTTCTCTCTCTCCTTCTGTCTCTCCTGTCTCTCTCTCTCTCTCTCTCTCTCTCTCTCTCTCTCTCTCTCTCTCTCTCTCTCTCTCTCTCTCTCTCTCTTTCTCTGTCTCTCTCTTGCTCTGTCTCTCTCTCGCTCTCGCTCTCTCTCTCTCTCTCCCCGTCTCTCTCTCTCAATTAAATTAAATTCAAAGGCCTTTATTTGCATGGGAAACATTAGTTTACATTGCAAAAGCAAATAAGACAATAAACAAAAGGGAAATAAACAAGGGAAATAACGTTTAATTGTTTAATTATGTCATGGAAATTACCACCAGGGACACCTGAAGTCAATCTTAAATGAATCATTCTTTGTTAACAGCAAGCTGGAGAGTTCACAGTCAAAACTTAGATGCATAAAGTACCAGTCTGAAGTGAGCTCCGCCAGTGCAGTCCTGCTTACACAGACAAGTTATATTTGCATGATTTAGCTTATTCAATATTCATAATTAATTCATCGTTAACGTTTGGTTCGTGCATGTGACCGACCAATACCTCACGAGGCTTCTTCTCTCCAAGCTGAGACCTTGAAACTGAGATATCCCTTTCCGTTCTCAAAACATGTTCTGTTCTGGGCGTACTGCCAAATTGCAGATACTGACAGTGAGGATTCCTCCCAGGCACGATCAATCAGTCACTTGGATGAACCCAGTCAAATTGTTTTTTAGAAAAGCACAAACATAAAATGTTCCTTCACACTAATGTTAAATTATTGGCTATGTACAGTGTTGTATTATTGTGCAAATAGTTAATGAAAGGGTCAATAAAAAAACAGATCAATACAGGTTGTATTTACAGTGTTGTTTGTGCTCCACTGGTTGCTCATTTCTCAAATCTTGCTGCTGTGTCCGATATGGGAGTTTATAAATGTTTGATTTGTTTTCAATTCTTTGTGGGTCTGTGTGATATGTGGCAAATATGTGTCTCTAATGTGGTCATATATTTGTCAGGAAGTGTAGCTCAGTTTCCACCTCATTTTGTGGGCAGCCTGTCTTCTCTTGAGAGCCAGGTCCGCCTATGGTGGCCTCTCTCAAAAGCAAAGCTATGCTCACTGAGTCTGTACATAGTCAAGGATTCTCTTCATTTGGGGTCAGTCACAGTGGTTGTGGTTCTCTCTCCTTGAGGATATGTGTTTGGAAAGGTGTCAGTTGAGTGTGGGCTAAGGGTTCTTTATCTCTCTCTCTCTCTCTCTCTCTCTCTCTCTCTCTCTGTTCTGTTCTGTAAGAAGATTCATTCTAATCTAGCTCTTTAGCTCTGGAACAAATCTTTTCTGAATAGCTGTAGAACATATGTTGTAATTAGGTTCCTTGCCAGCGTATCCTGGCTGCCACACACACACAAACACACACACACACACACACACACAGATCAAATAAAGTATTTTTTATATAAAGAGCCTAACTACATCCTAATCATTAGGACTATACCAGGATGTTGTGGTGCTGACATTGCTAACTGTAATTAAGGGCAGGATGCCTTTGTGTGTGTGTGTGTGTGTGTGTGTGTGTGGGCCCTAATGAAAGAAGCGTTACTGTATTTTTCCTCTCCAACCCTCTAGCAGATCACACACACACACACACACACACACACACACACACACACACACACACACACACACAAACAAACACACACACATTGAACGCGTAACAAGGGAGAGCTCGGTTTGTTGTTTCGGGTCTGAGGAGCTAATTGGCATAGCAGCTAGCCCAGCTGCTAGCTAGCTGCCTATCAAGCTAGCGGGTTTCTTGAGGGCTTGAACGCAGCCCGCGACGCGGTTAGCCGTTGTGGCTGGGACAGCGGATTGTCCAGAGCTTGTGGCTGTCTAGATCCCTGCTGTTTGTTGTTTCCAGTCTTCCCTGTGACCTGTCCTGTCTGGAACTGAGAGCAGTAACAGCGTAACCTACGTTGTTACCATGACAAAGACCAAAGCCGGTGGGAGAACCGTTGAGGACAATGGTGTCTCTCTATCACACGTGAAGGATCTTTTCAATGAACAAAAATAGTTCTACAAGCAGTTGTTATTTTATTAGGTTCCCCATTAGCTGTTGCAAAAGCAGCAGCTACTCTTCCTGGGGTCCACACAAAACATGAAACATGACATAATACAGAACATTAATACCGAACTTGTTTTTGCATGGATTCTGCGACACGGTTAGCTTTTAACAGCTAGGGGGTAGATCAGCTTTAATATTGCAGATAGATTGTAACTTCCATCAATGTAATTGTCTGCATCACTTCCAATCCCCCATATGTTTTTTTCCTCGCATATATATATATATATATACACAGTATCTCACAAAAGTGAGTACACCCCTCACATTTTTGTAAATATTTGAGTATATCTTTTCATGTGACAACACTGAAGAAATGACACTTTGCTACAATGTAAAGTAGTGAGTGTACAGCTTGTATAACAGTGTAAATTTGCTGTCCCCTGAAAATAACTCAACACACAGCCATTAATGTCTAAACCGCTGGCAACAAGAGTGAGTACACCCCTAAGTGAAAATGTCCAAATTGGGCCCAAAGTGTCAATATTTTGTGTGGCCACCATCATTTTCCAGCACTGCCTTAACCCTCTTGGGCATGGAGTTCACCAGAGCTTCACAGGTTGCCACTGGAGTCCTCTTCCACTCCTCCATGACGACATCACGGAGCTGGTGGATGTTAGAGACCTTGCACTCCTCCACCTTCCGTTTGAGGATGCCCCACAGATGCTCAATAGGGTTTAGGTCTGGAGACATGCTTGGCCAGTCCATCACCTTTACCCTCAGCTTCTTTAGCAAGGCAGTGGTCGTCTTGGAGGTGTGTTTGGGGTCGTTATCATGTTGGAATACTGCCCTGCGGCCCAGTCTCCGAAGGGAGGAGATCATGCTCTGCTTCAGTATGTCACAGTACATGTTGGCATTCATGGTTCCCTCAATGAACTGTAGCTCCCCAGTGCCGGCAGCACTCATGCAGCCCCAGACCATGACACTCCCACCACCATGCTTGACTGTAGGCAAGACACACTTGTCTTTGTACTCCTCACCTGGTTGCCGCCACACACGCTTGACACCATCTGAACCACATAAGTTTATCTTGGTCTCATCAGACCACAGGACATGGTTCCAGTAATCCATGTCCTTAGTCTGCTTGTCTTCAGCAAACTGTTTGCGGTCTTTCTTGTGCATCATCTTTAGAAGAGGCTTCCTTCTGGGACGACAGCCATGAAGACCAATTTGATGCAGTGTACAGCGTATGGTCTGACCACTGACAGGCTGACCCCCCCACCCCTTCAACCTCTGCAGCAATGCTGGCAGCACTCATACGTCTATTTCCCAAAGACAACCTCTGGATATGACGCTGAGCACGTGCACTCAACTTCTTTGGTCGACCATGGCAAGGCCTGTTCTGAGTGGAACCTGTCCTGTTAAACCACTGTATGGTCTTGGCCACCGTGCTGCAGCTCAGTTTCAGGGTCTTGGCAATCTTCTTATAGCCCAGGCCATCTTTATGTAGAGCAACAATTCTTTTTTTCAGATCCTCAGAGAGTTCTTTGCCATGAGGTGCCATGTTGAACTTCCAGTGACCAGTATGAGGGAGTGTGAGAGCGATGACACCTAATTTAACACACCTGCTCCCCATTCACACCTGAGACCTTGTAACACTAACGAGTCACATGACACCGGGGAGGGAAAATGGCTAATTGGGCCCAATTTGGACATTTTCACTTAGGGTTGTACTCACTTTTGTTGCCAGCGGTTTAGACATTAATGGCAGTGTGTTGAGTTATTTTGAGGGGACAGCACATTTACACAGTTATACAAGCTGTACACTCACTACTTTACATTGTAGCAAAGTGTCATTTCTTCAGTGTTGTCACATGAAAAGATATACTCAAATATTTACAAAAATGTGAGGGGTGTACTCACTTTTGTGAGATACTGTATATATATATATATATATATATATATATATATATATACAGTGGGGAAAAATAGTATTTAGTCAGCCACCAATTGTGCAAGTTCTCCCACTTAAAAAGATGAGAGAGGCCTGTAATTTTCATCATAGGTACACGTCAACTATGACAGACAAAATTAGAAAAAAAAATCCAGAAAATCACATTGTAGGATTTTTAATGAATTTATTTGCAAATGATGGTGGAAAATAAGTATTTGGTCAATAACAAAAGTTTCTCAATACTTTGTTATATACCCTTTGTTGGCAATGACACAGGTCAAACGTTTTCTGTAAGTCTTCACAAGGTTTTCACACACTGTTGCTGGTTTTTTGGCCCATTCCTCCATGCAGATCTCCTCTAGAGCAATGATGTTTTGGGGCTGTCGCTGGGCAACACGGACTTTCAACTCCCTCCAAAGATTTTCTATGGGGTTGAGATCTGGAGACTGGCTAGGCCACTCCAGGACCTTGAAATGCTTCTTACGAAGCCACTCCTTCGTTGCCCGGGCGGTGTGTTTGGGATCATTGTCATGCTGAAAGACCCAGCCACCTTTCATCTTCAATGCCCTTGCTGATGGAAGGAGGTTTTCACTCAAAATCTCACGATACATGGCCCCATTCATTCTTTCCTTTACATGGATCAGTCGTCCTGGTCCCTTTGCAGAAAAACAGCCCCAAAGCATGATGTTTCCACCCCCATGCTTCACAGTAGGTATGGTGTTCTTTGGATGCAACTCAGCATTCTTTGAGTTTTGACCAAAAAGTTCTATTTTGGTTTCATCTGACCATATGACATTCTCCCAATCCTCTTCTGGATCATCCAAATGCACTCTAGCAAACTTCAGACGGGCCTGGACATGTACTGGCTTAAGCAGGGGGACACGTCTAGCACTGCAGGATTTGAGTCCCTGGCGGTGTAGTGTGTTACTGATGGTAGGCTTTGTTACTTTGGTCCCAGCTCTCTGCAGGTCATTCACTAGGTCCCCCCGTGTAGTTCTGGGATTTTTGCACACCGTTCTTGTGATCATTTTGACACCACAGGGTGAGATCTTGCGTGGAGCCCCAGATCCAGGGAGATTATCAGTGGTCTTGTATGTCTTCCATTTCCTAATAATTGCTCCCACAGTTGATTTCTTCAAACCAAGCTGCTTACCTATTGCAGATGCAGTCTTCCCAGCCTGGTGCAGGTCTACAATTTGGTTTCTGGTGTCCTTTGACAGCTCTTTGGTCTTGGCCATAGTGGAGTTTGGAGTGTGACTGTTTGAGGTTGTGGACAGGTGTCTTTTATACTGATAACAAGTTCAAACAGGTGCCATTAATACAGGTAACGAGTGGAGGACAGAGGAGCCTCTTAAAGAAGAAGTTACAGGTCTGTGAGAGACAGAAATCTTGCTTGTTTGTGGGTGACCAAATACTTATTTTCCACCATAATTTGCAAATAAATTCATAAAAAATCCTACAATGTGATTTTCTGGATTTTTTCTCTCTCAATTTGTCTATCATAGTTGACGTGTACCTATTATGAAAATAACAGGCCTCTCTCATCTTTTTAAGTGGGAGAACTTGCACAATTGGTGGCTGACTAAATACTTTTTTCCCCCACTGTATACTGTTAGCACTGAGGCGGCTGAGGCATTGGAGCCTGACGAGCCGGATGAGGCATGGGAGCCTGACGGGCCGGCTGAGGCATGGGAGCCTGGCGGGCTGGCTGAGGCATGGGAGCCTGACGAGCCGGCTGAGGCATGGGAGCCTGACGGGCCGGCTGAGGCATGGGAGCCTGACGAGCCGGCTGAGGCATGCGAGCCTGACGAGCCGGCTGAGGCATGCAATCCTGACGACCCGGCTGAGGCATTTGGACCTGACGTCACCAAAAAAACTACCTGTTGCTTCCAATTGGGGAGTCAGCATTCTGTAACGACAGACGCTGAGAGACGAGAAGCAAGTACATGGTGTGGATTTAATAATAAATAAACATGAAACAAAACAAGAACAGCGTCTGGACCTGAGAAACATAACAAGCTGACTGGGGAATGAACCTGAGGGAGTGACAGATATAGGGGAAGTAATCAATGATGTGATGGAGTCCAAGTGAGTCCCATAACTAAGCACAGGTGCGCGTAACGATGGTGGCAGGTGTGCGTAATGATGAGTGAACTGGTGACAACGAGCGCCAGAGAGGGGGAGCGGGTGTAGTCTTGACACTATGAACCAGATTTATGCTGTTAGCACGTGAAGTCCAAGGTACACAAACAACATACCTCACACGGAACAAGATCCCACAACTCAATAGTGCCCATAGGCTGCCTAAGTATGGTCCCCAATCAGAGACAACGAGCGACAGCTGCCTCTGATTGGGAACCACACCGGCCAAAATAGAAATACACATACTAGAAAACCAACATAGAAATACACAACATAGAACATACACACCCTGACTCAACATATACGAGTCCCCTGAGTCAGGGCGTGACACAAAAAGGTTTGGCTGTACAACCGATTGGCAAACATACTGCAAATAGAGAAGTCATTTTGACTAAACTGACTAAAAAGAAGAAGAAACTACACTCTGAAACCAAAATATATGACATAAAGAATGATAGTAAAAAGCTTTGGAGCACCTTCAATGAAATTCTGCGAAAAAAGGCAAACTCAGCTCCAACATTCATTGAATCAGATGAGCCAGTCAAACCGACTAATATTGCCAACTACTTTAATTATTTTTTTCATTGGCAAGATTAGCAAACTTAGGCATGACATGCCAGCAACATGATTCCAAATTTGCAAGTTTGAATCAAGCAATAGAAAGTTGCCTCTGATTGCAAAGGTTGCAAGTTTGAATCCAGCAATAGAAAGTTGCCTCTGATTCCAAAGGTTGCAAGTTTGAATCAAGCAATAGAAAGTTGCCTCTGATTCCAAAGGTTGCAAGTTTGAATCAAGCAATAGAAAGTTGCCTCTGATTCCAAAGATTGCAAGTTTGAATCCAGCAATAGAAAGTTGCCTCTGATTCCAAAGATTGCAAGTTTGAATCCAGCAATAGAAAGTTGCCTCTGATTCCAAAGATTGCAAGTTTGAATCCAGCAATAGAATGTTGCAACCTTTGGAATCAGAGGGGGAGGGGCCAGCTGAGTATAAGACTGTACCATCTGCATATAAATGACTGAGAGAGCTTCCTACTGCCTGTTGTTGATGTAAATTGAGAAGAGCGTGGGGCCTAGGATCGAGCCTTGGGGTACTCCCTTGGTGACAGGCAGTGGTTGAGACAGCAGATGTTCTGACTTTATACACTGCACTCTTTGAGAGAGGTAGTTAGCAAACCAGGCCAAAGACCCCTCAGAGACACCAATACTCCTTAGCCGACCCACAAGAATGGAGTGGTCTACCATATAAAAAAGCTTTGGCAAAGTCAATAAAAATAGCAGCACAACATTGTTTAGAATCAAGGGCAATGGTACACTCAGTGTGTACTGTATATACTTCCTGTATACTTCCTGTATATACTGTATATACTTCCTGGTACCGTGCTGCCTTCAGAAGAGTCGTGTGAGGCTTGTGGGCATCCTAGAGAATAACAACCGGCTGTACATGTTC
This sequence comes from Coregonus clupeaformis, assembly GCF_020615455.1. Taxonomy (NCBI): domain Eukaryota; kingdom Metazoa; phylum Chordata; class Actinopteri; order Salmoniformes; family Salmonidae; genus Coregonus; species Coregonus clupeaformis. The sequence goes on from NW_025534316.1 coordinate 213,677, forward strand.
ATGAGAGACTCACATTTCTATAGAGATTAGTGTGTAGATACTACAGACAGAAGTTGTAATTTTTTATCTTTTTAATTTAACCTCTTCGGGGAAATTTTTTATTTTTACAGCTTTTCTGCTACATATACAGTCGTGGTCAAATGTTTTGAAAATGACACAAGTATTGGTCTTCACAAAGTTCGCTGCTTCAGTGTTATGAGATATTTTTGTCGGATGTTACTATGGTATACTGAAGTATAATTCCAAGCATTCCATAAGTGTCAAAGGCTTTTATTGACAGTTACATTAATTTTATGAAAATAGTCAATATTTGCAGTGTTGACCCTTCTTTTTCAAGACCTCTGCAATCCATCCTGGCGTGCTGTCAATTAACTTCTGGGCCACATCCTGACTGATGGCAGCCCATTCTTGCATAATCAATGCTTGGAGTTTGTCAGAATTTGTGGGTTTTTGTTTGCCCACCCGCCTCTTGAGGATCGACCACAAGTTCTCAATGGGATTAAGGTCTGAGGAGTTTCCTGGCCATGGACCTAAAATGTCGATGTTTTTTTCCCAGAGCCACTTAGTTATCACTTTTGCCTTATGGCAAGGTACTCCATCATGCTGGAAAAGGCATTGGTCGTCACCAAACAGTTCCTGGATGGTTGGGAGAAGTTGCTCTCGGAGGATGTGTTGGTACCATTCTTTATTCATGGCTGTGTTCTTAGGCAAAAATGTGAGTGGGCCCACTCCCTTGGCTGAGAAGCAACCCCACACATGAATGGTCTCAGGATGCTTACTGTTGGCATGACACAGGACTGATGGTAGCGCTCACCTGGTCTTCTCCGGACAAGGTGTTATCCGGATGCCCCAAACAATCGGAAAGGGGATTCATCAGAGAAAATGACTTTACCCCAGTCATCAGCAGTCCAATCCCTGTACCTTTTGCAGAATATCAGTCTGTCCCTGATGTTTTTCCTGGAGAGAAGTAGCTTCTTTCCTGCCCTTCTTGACACCAGGCCATCCTCCAAATGTCTTCGCCTCACTGTGTGTGCAGATGCACTCACACCTTCCTGCTGCCATTCCTGAGCAAGCTCTGCACTGGTGGTGCCCCGATCCCGCAGCTGAATCAACTTTAGGAGACGGTCCTGGCGATTTGCTGGACTTTCTTGGGCGCCCTGACGCCTTCTTCACAACAATTGAACCTCTCTCCTTGAAGTTCTTGATGATCCGATAAATGGTTGCAATATTAGGTGCAATATTACTGGCAGCAATATCCTTGCCTGTGAAACCCTTTTTGTGGAAAGCAATGATGACGGCACGTGTTTCCTTGCAGGTAACCATGGTTAACAGAGGAAGAACAATGATTCAAGCACCACCCTCCTTTTAAAGCTTCCAGATATTTTAAAGCTTCCAGTTATAGCTTCTGTTATTCTAACTCAATCAGCATGACAGAGTGATCTCCAGCCTTGTCCTCGTCAACACTCTCACCTGTGTTAACGAGAGAATCACTGACATGATGGCAGCTGGTCCTTTTGTGGCAGGGCTGAAATGCAGTGACATCTACTTTTGACCACGACTGTACATACATTTTACATATACATTTTACATACATGGTACATTTATATAAAGCAGTCAAATAACAATAACACATTACCAAACATAAGCTCTTTAACCCCACCCCCTCAGCCACTCTCAGCCCATCCCACCTATCACCAAAGACCACCCTCGTTTGGTTTCCATGTCAATCAATCAATCAATCAATCAATCACATTTTACTTATAAAACCCTTTTTACATCAGTAAATGTCACAAAGTGCTTATACAGAAACCCAGCCTAAAACCCCAAACAGCAAGCAATGTAGATGTAGAAGCACGGTGGCTAGGAAAAACTCCCTAGAAAGGCAGAAACCTAGGAAGAAACCTAGAGAGGAACCAGGCTCTGAGGGGTGGCCAGTCCCTTTCTGGCTGTGCCGGGTGGAGATTATAACAGTACATGGCCATTAAGGCCAGATTTTTCTCCAAACGTTCATAGATGACCAGCAGGGTCAAATAATAATCACAGTGGTCGTAGAGGTTGCAACAGGTCAGTACATCAGGAGTAAATGTCACTTGGCTTTTTATAGCCGGGCATTTAGAGGTCGAAATAGTAGGTGCGGTAGAGAGAGAGAGTTGTAAACAGCAGGTCCGGGACAAGGTAGCACGTCCGGTGAACAGGTCAGGGTTCCATAGCCGCAGGCAGAACAGTGAAACCAGGTGGACTGGGGTCAGCCAGGAGTCATCAGTCCAGGTAGTCCTGAGGCATGGTCCTAGGGCTCAGGTCCTCTGAGATGGGAGGGAGAGAGAAGGTGCCATATATTTTTCAATTGTGCTGTGATGTTTTACATAAATGTTGAACCTCTCCAGTTGTATAGTATCCACAGATTGTGAGCTAAAGATGAAAACCTTTCCTACGAGTATTATTATATTATTTATTGACTGACTATGTCTTTCCAAATCGCCCAACACTGCTATTTGTAAGGTTAAATTTAAATTAATGTTGTGATTTTTTAACCGTTCCTGAACCTGTGAACAGAAACAAGCTACATATGGGCAATACCAGAATAAATGATCTAGTGAGTCTGTCTTTTCACAGCAAAATCTACAGAGCTGAGATTGTTGTATGCCCCATATACTGTATATAGCATTCTGTTGGTGGCAAGAATTGAAAAACTCGGAGTGTTGAATCTGGTGTTGTTTTTTTTGTACCAGTTCATAAAACCATGTGCCATGGAATAGGTACATCAAAAATCTTGCTTATTTCTTTAACCTGTCAAAATTTTTGTCCTCAAATGAAACTTGAATATTTTTCTACTTATGCCAATTCCTTTCAGCCAATTTTTATCTTTAATATATGGCAAACAAGTTCCCTACCTTCTCCCTTTTCCACTTGCCTCCTCCATTTTTGTGGTAATGATGCAATCAGTTGGTTTTAAAGTTTGGATTGAGCATTCCCATATATTTTTGATAGCTGTGGGATAGCTCCACCGTTTCTATTCATAATACCATTTTTTTTTTTATCCATAAAGAATGTTTTTTATTTATCAGTATATTTGAGATGAATCATAACATTAGTTGTAATATTTGTTTTATCTTTTCTGGAGGATAAAACTGAAATTGCAACCAGCTTGGCGCAGTGGTCTAAGGCACTGCATCGCAGTGCTAGCTGTGCCATTAGAGATCATGGTTCGAATCCAGGCTCTGTCGTAGCCGGCCGCGACCGGGAGACCCATGGGGCGGCGCACAATTGGCCGAGCGTCGTCCAGGGTATGGGAGGGAATGGCCGGCAGGGATGTAGCTCAGTTGGTAGAGCATGGCGTTTGCAACGCCAGGGTTGTAGGTTCGATTCCCACGGGGGGCCAGTATGAAAAAAATATAAATAATGTATGCACTCTAACTGTAAGTCGCTCTGGATAAGAGCGTCTGCTAAATGACTAAAAATTTAAAAATTTAAATCAAATCAAAATTGTATTGGCCACATGCGCCGAATACAACAGGTGCAGACATTACAGTGAAATGCTTACTTACAGCCCTTAACCAACAGTGCATTTATTTTTAATAAAAAAAAGTAAAATAAAACAACAACAAAAAATTGTTGAGAAAAAAAGAGCAGAAGTAAAATAAAATAACAGTAGGGAGGCTATATATACAGGGGGGTACCGGTGCAGAGTCAATGTGCGGGGGCATCGGCTAGTTGAGGTAGTTGAAGTAATATGTACATGTGGGTAGAGTTAAAGTGACTATGCATAAATAATTAACAGAGTAGCAGCAGCGTAAAAAGATGGGGTGGGGGGGCAGTGCAAATAGTCTGGGTAGCCATGATTAGCTGTTCAGGAGTCTTATGGCTTGGGGGTAGAAGCTTTTGGACCTGGACTTGGCACTCCGGTACCGCTTGCCGTGCGGTAGCAGGGAGAACAGTCTATGACTAGGGTGGCTGGAGTCTTTGACAATTTTGAGGGCCTTCCTCTGACACCGCCTGGTATAGAGGTCCTGGATGGCAGGAAGCTTTGCCCCAGTGATGTACTGGGCCGTACGCACTACCCTCTGTAGTGCCTTGCGGTCGGAGGCCAAGCAGTTACCATACCAGGTGTTGATGCAACCAGTCAGGATGCTCTCGATGTTGCAGCTGTAGAATTGTAGGATCTGAGGACCCATGCCAAATCTTTTCAGTCTCCTGAGGAGGAATAGGCTTTTTTAAGAAAGGGCGATACTTGAAACAAAATTTCATTTTCAATTAGTTGGAGATGAGAAGTTGTAATCTGTATAAAGGCAAAAAGGCCATTTTTGAATAACAGATAAGCGTTTCTTAATAATCTACTGGAGAACCATTTTGGGTATAACTTATTTACATTTTAGTCATTTAGCAGACGCTCTTATCCAGAGCGACTTACAGTTAGTGAGTGCATACATTTTCATTCTGGCCCCCCGTGGGAATCGAACCCACAACCCTGGCGTTGCAAGCGCCATGCTCTACCAACTGGGCTACAGGAGCTTTTAGTGAGAGGTTTAAAGCTTTAATATTTAATCATTTTAGCCAAACTCATATTCATTATGTAAATAGGCACGTTTAATTTTGTCTGGTTTAGCATTCCAAATAAAATGAAATATTTTTTGCTCATATGATTTAAAAAACGAGTGGCAGATCGGCTGTACCGACTTCAGGGGGGGGTTGTAGAGCAAAACAGAGAACACCATCGTCTTCGTGATACTCTCTTTCCATAGATTGATCATATTAGTTTTTCTAGGCCAAACCGTTCGGTTCAGTTGATGACAGCTTTGCACACTCTTGGTATTCTCTCAACCAGCTTCATGAGGTAGTCACCTGGAATGCTTTTCAATTAATAGGTGTGCCTTCTTAAAAGTTAATTTGTGGATTTTTTTTTTCTTCTTAATGCGTTTGAGCCAATAAGTTGTGTTGTGACAAGGTATACAGAAGAAACTTGTTTTTCAACCACTCCACAAATCTTTTGCTAACAAACTATAGTTTTGGCAAGTCGGTTAGGACATCTACTTTGTGCATGACACAAGTAATTTTTCCAACAATTGTTTACAGACAGATTATTTAACTTATACTTCACTGTATCACAATTCCAGTGGGTCAGAAGTTTACATACACTAAGTTGACTGTGCCTTTAAACAGCTTGGAAAATTCCTGAAAATGATGTCATGGCTTTAGAAGCTTCTGATAGGCTAATTGACATAATTTGAGTCAATTGGAGGTGTACCTGTGGATGTATTTCAAGGCCTACCTTCAAACTCTGTGCCTCTTTGCTTGACATCATGGGAAAATCAAAAGAAATCAGTCAAGACCTCAGAAAAAAATTTGTAGACCTCCACAAGTCTGGTTCATCATTGGGAGCAATTTCCAAACAAACAATAGTACGCAAGTATAAACACCATGGGACCACGCAGCCGTCATACCACTCAGGAAGGAGACGCATTCTGTCTCCTACAGATGAACGTACTTTGGCGCGAAAAGTGCAAATCAATCCCAGAACAACAGCAAAGGACCTTGTGAAGATGCTGGAGGAAACAGGTACAAAAGTATCTATATCCACAGTAAAACGAGTCCTATATCGACATAACCTGAAAGGGCGCTCAGCAAGAAAGAAGCCACTGCTCCAAAACCGCCATAAAAAAGCCAGACTACGGTTTGCAACTGCACATGGGGACAAAGATCATACTTTTTGGAGAAATGTCCTCTGGGCTGATTAAATTAAAATAGAACTGATTGGCCATAATGACCATCATTATGTTTGGAGGAAAAAGGGAGAAGCTTGCAAGGCAAAGAAAACCATCCCAACCGTGAAGCACGGGGGCGGCAGCCTCATGCTGTGGGGGTGCTTTGCTGCAGGAGGGACTGGTGCACTTCACAAAATATATGGCATTATGAGGAAGGAAAATTATGTGGATATATTGATGCATGGAGGCCTACAAACCTGACTCAGTTACACCAGCTCTGTCAGGAGGAATGGGCCAAAATTCACCCAACTTTATTGTGGGAAGCTTGTGGAAGGCTACCTGAAATGTTTGACCCAAGTTAAACAATTTAAAGGCAATGCTACCAAACACTAATTGAGTGTATGTAAACTTCTGACCCACTGGGAATGTGATGAAAGAACTCTCTCCAGAGTAACTCCAGTGTTCAATGAATCAGTCAGAACTCCAATGTTCAGTGAATCAGTCAGCACTCCATTGTTCATTGAATCAGTCAGAACCTCAGTGTTCAGTGTATCAGTCAGAGCGCCAGTGTTCAGTGAATCAGTCAGAACTCCAGTGTTCATTGAATCAGTCAGAACTCCAGTGTTCAGTGAATCAGTCAGAACTCCAGTGTTCAGTGAATCAGTCAGAACTCCAGTGTTCAGTGAATCAGTCAGAACTCCAGTATTCAGTGTATCAGTCAGAACTCCAGTGTTCAATGAATCAGTCAGAACTCCAGTGTTCAGTGAATCAGTCAGAACTCCAGTGTTCAGTGAATCAGTCAGAACTCCAGTGTTCAATGAATCAGTCAGAACTCCAGTGTTCAATGAATCAGTCAGAACTCCAGTGTTCAGTGTATCAGTCAGAACTCCAGTGTTCAGTGAATCAGTCAGAACTCCATTAGTAGAACTGGATCTCTAAGAGTGTGTCCCAAATGCACCCTATTCCCTGCACTCTTTCTGTCCAGAGCCCCATGGGTTCCGTAGTGCACTGCATAGGGAATAGGGTGCTATTTGGGATGTGTTCATTATGAACCTTATTGTCCTAATCATCTGCTCTGCTGTTAGCTGTTGTCCTCAAACAATAAAGGACAGCTGTTCGCCGCTGTTCGCCGCTGTTCGCCGCTGTTCGCCGCTGTTCGCCGCTGTTCGCCGCTGTTCGCCGCTGTTCGCCGCTGTTCGCTGCTCTACAAAGACACGCTTATTACTGGACTACAGAAATACTGCATTCACACACACATACAAACACACATGCACGCACGAACACACGCACGCACGAACACACGCACGAACACACGCACGCACGAACACACGCACGAACACACGCATGCACGAACACACGCACGAACACACACACGCACGAACACACGCACGCACGAACACACGCACGAACACAGGCACGAACACACGCACACACAAACACACGCACACACGAACACACGCACGAACACACGCACACACAAACACACGCACACACGAACACACGCACGAACACACGCACACACAAACACACGCACACACGAACATACGCACGCACGAACACACGCACGAACATACGCACGAACACACGCACGCACGAACACACACATGCACACAGGCACGAACATACGCACGCACAAACACACGCACACACGAACACACGCACGAACACACGCACGCACGAACACACGCATGCACACAGGCACGAACACACGCACACACAAACACACGCACACACGAACACATGCACGAACACACGCACGCACGAACACTCGCATGCACACACGCACGCACGACACACACACGAACACACGCACGAACACACGCACGCACGAACACACGCATGCACACAGGCACGAACACACGCACACACGAACACACGCACGAACACACGCACGCACGAACACACGCACGCACACAGGCACGAACACACGCACACACAAACACGCACACGCACGAACACACGCACGCACGCACGAACACACGCACGCACGAACACACGCACGCACGCATGCACAAACACACGCACACACGAACATACGCACACACACAGGCACGAACACACGCACGCACGCACAAATACACGCACACACGAACACACGCACACACACACACGCACAAACACAGGCATGCACGACACACGCACAAACACACGCACGCACAAACACACGCACGAACACACGCACGCACGAACACACGCACGCACGCACGCACAAACACACGCACACACGAACACACGCACACACACACGCACAAACACACGCACGCACTAACACACGCACGAACACACGCACGCACGAACACACACATGCACACAGGCACGAACACACAAACAGACAAACACACTCACGCACAAACACACGCACAAACACACACACACAAACACACGCACGACACACGCACGCACACACACACACGTACACACGCACGCACGAACACAGGCACGAACACACGCACACACACAGGCACGAACACACGCACAGACAATGGCAGTTATAAATGGATTATGCTGCAGCAGCTGGCCTCAATCTCTATTAGACCTCTTCTCAGTCCTCCCACACCATACTCAGCCTGACTGTATGTGTATATGCGTGTGTGTGTGTATGCGTGTGTGTGTGTATGCGTGTGTGAGTGTATGCGTGTGTGTGTGTATGCGTGTGTGTGTGTGTATGCGTGTGTGTGTGTATGCGTGTGTGTGTGTATGCGTGTGTGTGTGTATGCGTGTGTGAGTGTATGCGTGTGTGTGTGTATGCGTGTGTGTATGCGTGTGTGTGTGTATGCGTGTGTGTGTGTATGCGTGTGTGTGTGTATGCGTGTGTGTGTGTATGCGTGTGTGTGTGTGTATGCGTGTGTGTGTGTATGCGTGTGTGTGTGTATGCGTGTGTGTGTCCTCTGGGTTGTTAATGGGGAATCATCTCCGTGGCTCAGGGGGGAACTGAAGCTGCTGAATGCTGATTGTTCCGGGGAATGCAATTTTAGACGTGCGCAGCGGAACAGAGCCCCCACAGTTGTAATTATCACCATCATTCCTCGCTCTGGTCTTATTAGCGTAATCACCCTGGGTGGGAGGGGCCATGAGGTCTGGTAGAGAACACAGAGAGGGTTTATGGGTAAAATGAGTAGAGTAGGAAACCAACGGGGACATGTTTAAAAGTTTTGGGAGCTCTTTTAAACAAAACTCAATGTTTACGTAACTGTCATCTCTGCCAATATCCTGCATCCTTGGACGTGTTTGAAAGTGTCCCGACACTCTACAGGTTAATTGGAGTGCCAACTTGTCTTTTAACCAAAAGGTTTTTGGTCACCTTCCAATTCTGTCACTACAGTGCTTCAGTTTTTATTTTTTATGTTTGAGGTAGAGAGGAGTAGAGGCTGGTCTCCGGCACATAGAGAAGAGAGAGAGAGGGGGACAGAGAGAGCGAGAGAGGAGGGAGAGAGAGACAACGAGAGAAAGAAGAGCCAGAGTGAGAGAGAGAAAGAGAGGGGGGGGGGGGAGAGACTCCGGGGGTATGCTAATTTGGTATAGAGCAGACCTAACTCACTTTATTAAATTAGTCAAAACAGGACATTTTCACATCTGGCTAGAAATTGATAAGGAAATGATCTCAATAGAGAAAAATGTCCACCTGTGTGCTGCCTATATCCCCCCAATAGAATCCCCATACTTTAAAGATGACAGCTATTCCATCCTGGAGGGGGAAATCAACCATTTCCAGGCCCAGGGACATGTACTAGTCTGTGGCGACCTAAATGCCAGAACTGGACAAGAACCTGAAACCCTCAGTACACAGGAGGACAAACACCTACCTGGAGGTGACAGCATTCCCTCCCCCATATGCACCCTTAGGCACAACTACGACAAAAAAATAAAAAAGGAGAGAAGAGGAGAGGAGAGGAGAGGAGATAGGGAGGGATGGAGGGAAGGAGAAGAGATAGGGAAAGAGGGAGGGAGGGAGGGAGGGAGGGAGGGAGGGAGGGAGGGAGGGAGGGAGGGAGGGAGGGAGGGAGGAGGGAGGGAGGGAGGGAGGGAGCTACTGGAATGTGGAATTGGGAGTAATGTCAGTGTTTCATTGGTTTCTGTACTGAAGGAAGCCCCTCTTTATGTTGACCAACAAGCAGGTATCTTATGGGCTGCATTAATTATGTCCATTATATACAGTACGCTTCCAAAAGGGTTATTTGGCTGTCCCCATAGGATAACACTTGTTGGTTCCATGTAGAACCCTCAGTTTAAAGTGCTCTACATGGAACCCAAAATGGTTCTACCTGGAACCAAAAAGGGTTCTTGAAAGGGTTCTCCTACGAGGACAGCCGATGAACCCTTTTAGGTTCTACATAGCACTGTTTGGTTCCAGGTAGAACCCTTTTACATTCTAGATAACACCTTTTGGTTCCAGGTAGAACCCTTTTAGGTCCTGGTAGGTTCATGATGTGAGAGGTGTGTGTGTTGGTCCTGGTAGTTTCATGATGTGAAAGGTGTGTGTGTTGGTCCTGGTAGTTTCATGATGTGAAAGGTGTGTGTGTTGGTCCTGGTAGTTTCATGATGTGAGAGGTGTGTGTGTTGGTAGTTATGGGTACCGCCGGGCGTCGGGCAGGGCTTGGTTTTTCCCGCCTTTGGAAAATCCCTTTGGGCCAGGGGCGGGGCCTTGCCTTGATGGGATCTCAGGGCGGGTGTGGGCAAGCACACACTGTGGGATCACACCCTCTGACCACAACACCCTCTGACCAGAACATGTATATATATATCTCACTCTCTACAATGAACAAAAATATAAACACAACATATAAAGTGTTGGTGCCATGTTTCATGAGCTGAAATAAAAGATCCCAGAAATGTTCCATATGCACAAAAAGCTTGTTTCTCTCAAATTCTGTGCACAAATTTGTTTACATCCCTGTTAGTGAGAATTTATCCTTTGCCAAGATTATCCATCCACCTGACAGGTGTGGCATATCAACAAGCTGATTAAACGATCGTGATTGTGCTGGGGACAATAATGGCCACTCTAAAATGTGCAGTTTTGTCACACAACACAATACCACAGATGTCTCAAGTTTTGAGGGAGTGTGCAATTAGCATGCTGACTGCAGGAATGTCCACCAGAGCTGTTGCCAGAGAATTTAATGTTCATTTCGCTACCATAAGCCGACTCCAACATCGTTTTAGACAATTTGGCAGTACGTCCAACCGGCCTCACAACCGCAGACCACGTGTAACCACGCCAGCCCAGGACCTCCACATCCGGCTTCTTCACCTGCGGGATCGTTTGAGACCAGCCACCCGGATAGCTATTGAAACTGTGGGTTTGGACAACCTGTCAGAAACCGCCTCAGGGAAGCTCATCTGCGTGCTCGTCGTCCTCACCAGGGTCTTGACCTGACTTCAGTTCAGCGTCGTAACTGACTTCATTGGGCAAATGCTCACCTTCTAATGGCCACTGGCACGCTGGAGAAGTACATTTACATTTACATCATTTAGCAGACGCTCTTATCCAGAGCGACTTACAAATTGGTGCATTCAACTTATGATAGCCAGTGGGACAACCACCTTTAAAAAAATATTTGTTTTATGGGGGTGGGGGAAGAAGGATTACTTTATACTATTCCAGGTATTACTTAAAGAGGTAGGGTTTCAAGTGTCTCCGGAAGGTGGTTAGTGACTCCGCTGTCCTGGCGTCGTGGGGGAGCTTGTTCCACCATTGGGGTGCCAGAGCAGTGAATAGCTTTGACTGGGCTGAGCGGGAACTGTGCTTCCGTAGAGGTAGGGAGCTAGCAGGCCAGAG